>NW_027076107.1:300000-580381 GCF_963932015.1 Anas acuta
AGGGGCCTGATTTTTCAGTCGTCTTCGATGCCGGCTAGGGCTATGTTTAGGGATGCTCGGAAACAGCGAACCCGGAGGGTCCAGTTGCATGTGGGGCTGCGTAAAGGCTCCCCTGGGGAGTTCACTTGTACCCAAAGCCTTCCTTTGGTGATACTTTTGGATGGTCTAAAGGGGCTTGGAACGTGTTTTCTGGGGCCCGGGTTTTCAGTCTTCTCCCATGCCGGCTAGTGATATATTTAGGTTTACCCAGAAAAATCGAACCCGGAGAGTCCAGTTGCATGTGGGGCTGCGTAAAGCCTCCCCTGGGGAGTTCTCTTGTACCCAAAGCCTTCCTTTGGGGGCACATTTGGATGGGCGAAAAGGCCTCGGAACGCATTTCCTGGGGCCTGATTTTTCACTCGTCTCCGATGACGGCTAGGGCTACGTTTAGGTTTGCTCAGGAACAGCGAACCCGGAGGGTCCAGTTGCATGTGGGGCTGCGTAAAGGCTCCCCTGGGGAGTTCACTTGTACCCAAAGCCTTCCTTTGGGGGCACTTTTGGATGGACGAAAAGGGCTCGCAACGCATTTCCTGGGGCCTGATTTTTCAGTCGTCTTTGATGCCGTTTAGGACTATGTTTAGGGATGCTCGGAAACAGCGAACCCGGAGGGTCCAGTTGCATGTGGGGCTGCGTAAAGGCTCCCCTGGGGAGTTCACTTGTACCCAAAGCCTTCCTTTGGGGGCACATTTGGATGGGCGAAAAGGGCTCGCAACGCATTTCCTGGGGCCTGATTTTTCACTTGTCTCCGATGACGGCTAGGGCTACGTTTAGGTTTGCTCTGGAACAGCAAACCCGGAGGGTCCAGTTGCATGTGGGGCTGCGTAAAGGCTCCCCTGGGGAGTTCTCTTGTACCAAAAGCCTTCCTTTGGTGACACTTTTGGATGGTCCAAAGGGGCTCGCAACGCATTTCCTGGGGCTTGATTTTTCAGTCTTCTCCCATGCCGGCTAGGAATATATTTAGGGTTGCTCGGAAAAATCGAACCCGAAGGGTCCAGTTGCATGTGGGGCTGCGTAAAGGCTCCCCTGGGGAGTTCACTTGTACCCAAAGCCTTCCTTTGGGGGCACTTTTGGATGGGCGAAAAGGGCTCGCAACGCATTTCCTGGGGCTTGATTTTTCAGTCGTCTTCGATGCCGGCTAGGGATATGTTTAGGGATGCTCGGAAACAGCGAACCCGGAGGGTCCAGTTGCATGTGGGGCTGCGTAAAGGCTCCCCTGGGGAGTTCACTTGTACCCAAAGACTTCCTTTGGTGATACTTTTGGATGGTCCAAAGGGGCTTGCAACGTGTTTTCTGGGGCCCGGGTTTTCAGTCTTCTCCCATGCCGGCTAGTGATATATTTAGGTTTACCCAGAAAAATCGAACCCGGAGAGTCCAGTTGCATGTGGGGCTGCGTAAAGACTCCCCTGGGGAGTTCTCTTGTACCCAAAGTCTTCCTTTGGGGGCACATTTGGATGGGCGAAAAGGGCTCGGAACGCATTTCCTGGGGCCTGATTTTTCACTTGTCTTCGATGCCGGCTAGGGCTATGTTTAGGGATGCTCGGAAACAGCGAACCCGGAGGGTCCAGTTGCATGTGGGGCTGCGTAAAGGCTCCCCTGGGGAGTTCACTTGTACCCAAAGCCTTCCGTTGGTGACACTTTTGGATAGTCCAAAGGGGCTTGCAACGCGTTTTCTGGGGCCCGGGTTTTCAGTCTTCTCCCAAGCCGGCTAGGGATATATTTAGGATTGCTCGGAAAAATCGAACGCGGAGGGTCCAGTTGCATCTGGGGCTGCGTAAAGGCTCCCCTGGGGAGTTCACTTGTACCCAAAGCCTTCCTTTGGGGGCACTTTTGGATGGTCCAAAGGGGCTCGCAACGCATTTCCTGGGGCCTGATTTTTCACTCGTCATTGATGCCGGCTAGGGATATGTTTAGGGATGCTCGGAAACAGCGAACCCGGAGGGTCCAGTTGCATGTGGGGCTGCGTAAAGGCTCCCCTGGGGAGGTCACTTGTACCCAAAGCCTTCCTTTGGGGGCACTTTTGGATGGGCGAAAGGGGCTCGGAACGCATTTCCTGGGGCCTGATTTTTCACTCGTCTCCGATGACGGCTAGGGCTATGTTTAGGGATGCTCGGAAACAGCGAACCCGGAGGGTCCAGTTGCATGTGGGGCTGCGTAAAGGCTCCCCTGGGGAGTTCACTTGTACCCAAAGCCTTTCTTTGGGGGCACTTTTGGATGGGCGAAAAGGGCTCGGAACGCATTTCCTGGGGCCTGATTTTTAACTCGTCTCCGATGACGGCTAGGGCTACATTTAGGTTTGCTCAGGAACAGTGAACCCGGAGGGTCCAGTTGCATGTGGGGCTGCGTAAAGGCTCCCCTGGGGAGTTCACTTGTACCCAAAGCCTTCCTTTGGGGGCACTTTTGGATGGACAAAAGGGCTCGCAACGCATTTCCTGGGGCCTGATTTTTCACTCGTCTCCGATGCCGGCTAGGGTTACGTTTAGGGATGCTCGGAAACAGCGAACCCGGAGGGTGCAGTTGCATGTGGGGCTGCGTAAAGGCTCCCCTGGGGAGTTTACTTGTACCCAAAGCCTTCCTTTGGTGACACTTTTGGATAGTCCAAAAGGGCTTGCAACGCGTTTTCTGGGGCCCGGGTTTTCAGTCTTCTCCCAAGCCGGCTAGGGATATATTTAGGATTGCTCGGAAAAATCGAACGCGGAGGGTCCAGTTGCATCTGGGGCTGCGTAAAGGCTCCCCTGGGGAGTTCACTTGTACCCAAAGCCTTCCTTTGCGGGCACTTTTGGATGGTCCAAAGGGGCTCGCAACGCATTTCCTGGGGCCTGATTTTTCACTCGTCTCCGATGGCGGCCAGGGTTACGTTTAGGTTTGCTCAGGAACAGCGAACCCGGAGGGTCCAGTTGCATGTGGGGCTGCGTAAAGGCTCCCCTGGGGAGTTCTCTTGTACCCAAAGCCTTCCTTTGCGGGCACTTTTGGATGGGCGAAAGGGGCTCGCAACGCATTTCCTGGGGCGTGATTTTTCACTTGTCTTCGATGCCGGCTAGGGCTATGTTTAGAGATACTCGGAAACAGCGAACCCGGAGGGTCCAGTTGCATGTGGGGCTGCGTAAAGGCTCCCCTGGGGAGTTCACTTGTACCCAAAGCCTTCCTTTGGGGGCACTTTTGGATGGGCGAAAAAGGCTTGCAACGCATTTCCTGGGGCCTGATTTTTCATTCGTCTTCGATGTCGTCTAGGGCTATGTTTAGGGATGCTCGGAAACAGCGAATCTGGAGGGTCCAGTTGCATGTGGGGCTGCGTAAAGGCTCCCCTGGGGAGTTCTCCTGTCCCCAAGGTCTTCTTTTGGGGGCACATTTGGATGGGCGAAAAGGCCTCGGAACGCATTTCCTGGGGCCTGATTTTTCACTCGTCTCCGATGACGGCTAGGGCTACGTTTAGGTTTGCTCAGGAACAGCGAACCCGGAGGGTCCAGTTGCATGTGGGGCTGCGTAAAGGCTCCCCTGGGGAGTTCACTTGTACCCAAAGCCTTCCTTTGGGGGCACTTTTGGTGGACGAAAAGGGCTCGCAACGCATTTCCTGGGGCCTGATTTTTCCGTCGTCTTCGATTCCGGCTAGGATTATGTTTAGGGATGCTCGGAAACAGCGAACCCGAAGGGTCCAGTTGCATGTGGGGCTGTGTAAAGGCTCCCCTGGGGAGTTCACTTGTACCCAAAGCCTTCCTTTGGTGACACTTTTGGATGGTCCAAAGGGGCTTGAAACGCATTTTCTGGGGCTCGGGTTTTCAGTGTTCTCCCATGCCGGCTAGGAATATATTTAGGGTTGCTCGGAAAAATCGAACCCGAAGGGTCCAGTTGCATGTGGGGCTGCGTAAAGGCTCCCCTGGGGAGTTCACTTGTACCCAAAGCCTTTCTTTGGGGGCACTTTTGGATGGGCGAAAAGGGCTCGCAACGCATTTCCTGGGGCTTGATTTTTCAGTCGTCTTCGATGCCGGCTAGGGCTATGTTTAGGGATGCTCGGAAACAGCGAATCTGGAGGGTCCAGTTGCATGTGGGGCTGCGTAAAGGCTCCCCTGGGGAGTTCACTTGTACCCAAAGCCTTCCTTTGGGGGCACTTTTGGATGGACGAAAAGGGCTCGCAACGCATTTCCTGGGGCCTGATTTTTCAGTCGTCTTCGATGCCGGCTAGGACTATGTTTAGGGATGCTCGGAAACAGCGAACCCGAAGGGTCCAGTTGCATGTGGGGCTGCGTAAAGGCTCCCCTGGGGAGTTCACTTGTACCCAAAGCCTTCCTTTGGGGGCACATTTGGATGGGCGAAAAGGCCTCGGAACGCATTTCCTGGGGCCTGATTTTTCACTCGTCTCCGATGATGGCTAGGGCTACGTTTAGGTTTGCTCAGGAACAGCAAACCCGGAGGGTCCAGTTGCATGTGGGGCTGCGTAAAGGCTCCCCTGGGGAGTTCTCTTGTACCAAAAGCCTTCCTTTGGTGACACTTTTGGATGGTCCAAAGGGGCTCGCAACGCATTTCCTGGGGCTTGATTTTTCAGTCTTCTCCCATGCCGGCTAGGAATATATTTAGGGTTGCTCGGAAAAATCGAACCCGAAGGGTCCAGTTGCATGTGGGGCTGCGTAAAGGCTCCCCTGGGGAGTTCACTTGTACCCAAAGCCTTCCTTTGGGGGCACTTTTGGATGGGCGAAAAGGGCTCGCAACGCATTTCCTGGGGCTTGATTTTTCAGTCGTCTTCGATGCCGGCTAGGGATATGTTTAGGGATGCTCGGAAACAGCGAATTCGCAGGGTCCAGTTGCATGTGGGGCTGCGTAAAGGCTCCCCTGGGGAGTTCTCCTGTACCCAAGGTCTTCCTTTGGGGGCACATTTGGATGGGCGAAAAGGCCTGGAACGCATTTCCTGGGGCCTGATTTTTCACTCGTCTCCGATGACGGCTAGGGCTACGTTTAGGTTTGCTCAGGAACAGCGAACCCGGAGGGTCCAGTTGCATGTGGGGCTGCGTAAAGGCTCCCCTGGGGAGTTCACTTGTACCCAAAGCCTTCCTTTGGTGACACTTTTGGATGGTCCAAAGGGGCTTGCAACGCCTTTTCTGGGGCCCGGGTTTTCAGTCTTCTCCCAAGCCGGCTAGGGATATATTTAGGGTTGCTCGTAAAAATCGAACCCAAAGGGTCCAGTTGCATGTGGGGCTGCGTAAAGGCTCCCCTGGGGAGTTCACTTGTACCCAAAGCCTTCCTTTGGGGGCACTTTTGGATGGGCGAAAAGGGCTCGCAACGCATTTCCTGGGGCATGATTTTTCAGTCGTCTTCGATGCCGTCTAGGGCTATGTTTAGGGATACTCGGAAACAGCGAACCCGGAGGGTCCAGTTGCATGTGGGGCTGCGTAAAGGCTCCCCTGGGGAGTTCACTTGTACCCAAAGCCTTCCTTTGGTGATACTTTTGGATGGTCCAAAGGGGCTTGCAACGTGTTTTCTGGGGCCCGGGTTTTCAGTCGTCTTCGATGCCGGCTAGTGATATATTTAGGTTTACCCAGAAAAATCGAACCCGGAGAGTCCAGTTGCATGTGGGGCTGCGTAAAGGCTCCCCTGGGGAGTTCTCTTGTACCCAAAGTCTTCCTTTGGGGGCACATTTGGATGGGCGAAAAGGCCTCGGAACGCATTTCCTGGGGCCTGATTTTTCACTCGTCTCCGATGACGGCTAGGGCTACGTTTAGGTTTGCTCAGGAACAGCAAACCCGGTGGGTCCAGTTGCATGTGGGGCTGCGTAAAGGCTCCCCTGGGGAGTTCACTTGTACCCAAAGCCTTCCTTTGGGGCACTTTTGGATGGACGAAAAGGGCTCGAAACGCATTTCCTGGGGCCTGATTTTTCAGTCGTCTTCGATGCCGGCTAGGGCTATGTTTAGGGATGCTCGGAAACATCGAACCCGGAGGGTCCAGTTGCATGTGGGGCTGCGTAAAGGCTCCCCTGGGGAGTTCACTTGTACCCAAAGCCTTCCTTTGGGGGCACTTTTGGATGGACAAAAGGGCTCGCAACGCATTTCCTGGGGCCTGATTTTTCACTCTTCTCCGATGCCGGCTAGGACTATGTTTAGGGATGCTCGGAAACAGCGAACCCGGAGGGTCCAGTTGCATGTGGGGCTGCGTAAAGGCTCCCCTGGGGAGTTCACTTGTACCCAAAGCCTTCCTTTGGTGACACTTTTGGATGGTCTAAAGGGCCTTGGAACGCGTTTTCTGGGGCCCGGGTTTTCAGTCTTCTCCCAAGCCGGCTAGGGATATATTTAGTATTGCTCGGAAAAATCGAACCCGGAGGGTCCAGTTGCATGTGGGGCTGCGTAAAGGCTCCCCTGGGGAGTTCACATGTATCCAAAGCCTTCCTTTGGGGGCACTTTTGGATGGTCCAAAGGGGCTCGCAACGCATTTCCTAGGGCCTGATATTTCAGTCGTCATCGATGCCGGCTAGGGATATGTTTAGGGATGCTCGGAAACAGCCAACACGGAGGGTCCAGTTGCATGTGGGGCTGCATAAAGGCTCCCCTGGGGAGTTCACTTGTACCCAAAGCCTTCCTTTGGGGGCACTTTTGGATGGACGAATAGGGCTCGCAACGCATTTCCTGGGGCCTGATTTTTCAGTCGTCTTCGATGCCGGCTAGGGCTATGTTTTGGGATGCTCGGAAACAGCGAACCCGGAGGGTCCAGTTGCATGTGGGGATGCGTAAAGGCTCCCCTCGGGAGTTCACTTGTACCAAAAGCCTTCCTTTCGGGGCACTTTTGGATGGACAAAAGGCCTCGGAACGCATTTCCTGGGGCCTGATTTTTCACTCGTCTCCGATGACGGCTAGGACTATGTTTAGGGATGCTCGGAAACAGCGAACCCGAAGGGTCCAGTTGCATGTGGGGCTGCCTAAAGGCTCCCCTGGGGAGTTCACTTGTACCCAAAGCCTTCCTTTGGTGATACTTTTGGATGGTCTAAAGGGGCTTGGAACGTGTTTTCTGGGGCCCGGGTTTTCAGTCTTCTCCCATGCCGGCTAGTGATATATTTAGGTTTACCCGGAAAAATCGAACCCGGAGAGTCCAGTTGCATGTGGGGCTGCGTAAAGGCTCCCCTGGGGAGTTCACTTGTATCCAAAGCCTTCCTTTGGGGGCACTTTTGGATGGTCCAAAGGGGCTCGCAACGCATTTCCTGGGGCCTGATGTTTCAGTCGTCATCGATGCCGGCTAGGGATATATTTAGGATTGCTCAGAAAAATCGAACCCGGTGGGTCCAGTTGCATGTGGGGCTGCGTAAAGGCTCCCCTGGGGAGATCACTTGTACCCAAAGCCTTCCTTTAAGGGCACTTTTGGATGGTCCGAAGGGGCTTGCAACGCATTTCCTGGGGCCTGATTTTTCACTTGTCTTCGATGCCGGCTAGGGCTATGTTTAGGGATACTCGGAAACAGCGAACCCTGAGGGTCCAGTTGCATGTGGGGCTGCGTAAATGCTCCCCTGGGGAGTTCACTTGAACCCAAAGACTTCCTTTGGGGGCACTTTTGGATGGTCCGAAGGGGCTCGCAACGCATTTCGTGGGGCCTGATTTTTCATTCGTCTACGATGCCGTCTAGGGCTATGTTTAGGGATGCTCGGAAACAGCGAACCCGGAGGGTCCAGTTGCATGTGGGGCTGCGTAAAGGCTACCCTGGGGAGTTCTCCTGTACCCAAAGTCTTCCTTTGGGGGCACATTTGGATGGGCGAAAAGGCCTCGGAACGCATTTCCTGGGGCCTGATTTTTCACTCGTCTCCGATGACGGCTAGGGCTACGTTTAGGTTTGCTCAGGAACAGCGAACCCGGAGGGTCCAGTTGCATGTGGGGCTGTGTAAAGGCTCCCCTGGGGAGATCACTTGTACCAAAAGCCTTCCTTTGGGGGCAATTTTGGATGGTCCAAAGGGGCTCGCAACGCATTTCCTGGGGCCTGGTTTTTCACTCGTCTCCGATGACGGCTAGGGCTATGTTTAGGGATGCTCGGAAACAGCGAACCCGGAGGGTCCAGTTGCATGTGGGGCTGCGTAAAGGCTACCCTGGGGAGTTCTCCTGTACCCAAAGTCTTCCTTTGGGGGCACATTTGGATGGGCGAAAAGGCCTCGGAACGCATTTCCTGGGGCCTGATTTTTCAGTCGTCTCCGATGACGGCTAGGGCTACGTTTAGGTTTGCTCATGAACAGCGAACCCGAAGGGTCCAGTTGCATGTGGGGCTGCGTAAAGGCTCCCCTGGGGAGTTCACTTGTATCCAAAGCCTTCCTTTGGGGACACTTTTGGATGGGCAAAAGGGGCTCGCAACGCATTTCCTGGGGCCTGGTTTTTCACTCGTCTCCGATGACGGCTAGGGCTATGTTTAGGGATGCTCGGAAACAGCGAACCCGGAGGGTCCAGTTGCATGTGGGGCTGCGTAAAGGCTCCCCTGGGGAGTTCACTTGTACCCAAAGCCTTCCTTTGCGGGCACTTTTGGATGGTCCAAAGGGGCTCGCAACGCGTTTCCTGGGGCCTGATTTTTCAGTCGTCTCCGATGACGGCTAGGGCTACGTTTAGGTTTGCTCAGGAACAGCGAACCCGAAGGGTCCAGTTGCATGTGGGGCTGCGTAAAGGCTCCCCTGGGGAGTTCACTTGTACCCAAAGCCTTCCTTTGGTGACACTTTTGGATGGTCCAAAGGGGCTTGCAACGCGTTTTCTGGGGCCCGGGTTTTCAGTCTTCTCCCAAGCCGGCTAGGGATATATTTAGGATTGCTCGGAAAAATCGAACCCGGAGGGTCCAGTTGCATGTGGGGCTGCGTAAAGGCTCCCCTGGGGAGTTCTCTTGTACCCAAAGCCTTCCTTTGGGGGCACATTTCGATGGGCGAAAAGGGCTCGCAATGCATTTCCTGGGGCTTGATTTTTCAGTCGTCTTCGATGCCGTCTAGGGCTATGTTTAGGGATGCTCGGAAACAGCGAACCCGGAGGGTCCAGTTGCATGTGGGGCTGCGTAAAGGCTCCCCTGGGGAGTTCACTTGTACCCAATTCCTTCCTTTGGTGATACTTTTGGATGGTCCAAAGGGGCTCGCAACGCATATCCTGGGGCTTGATTTTTCAGTCGTCTTCGATGCCGTCTAGGGCTATGTTTAGGGATGCTCGGAAACAGCGAACCCGGAGGGTCCAGTTGCATGTGGGGCTGCGTAAAGGCTCCCCTGGGGAGTTCTCTTGTACCCAAAGCCTTCCTTTGGGGGCACTTTTCGATGGACAAAAGGGCTCGCAACACATTTCCTGGGGCCTGATTTTTCACTCGTCTCCGATGACGGCTAGGACTATGTTTAGGGATGCTCGGAAACAGCGAACCCGGAGGGTCCAGTTGCATGTGGGGCTGCGTAAAGGCTCCCCTGGGGAGTTCACTTGTACCCAATGCCTTCCTTTGGTGATACTTTTGGATGGGCGAAAAGGGCTCGCAATGCATTTCCTGGGGCTTGATTTTTCAGTCGTCTTCGATGCCGGCTAGGGCTATGTTTAGGGATGCTCGGAAACAGCGAACCCGGAGGGTCCAGTTGCATGTGGGGCTGCGTAAAGGCTCCCCTGGGGAGTTCACTTGTATCCAAAGCCTTCCTTTGGGGGCACTTTTGGATGGACAAAAGGGCTCGCAACGCATTTCCTGGGGCCTGATTTTTCACTCTTCTCCGATGCCGGCTAGGACTATGTTTAGGGATGCTCGGAAACAGCGAACCCGGAGGGTCCAGTTGCATGTGGGGCTGCGTAAAGGCTCCCCTGGGGAGTTCACTTGTACCCAAAGCCTTCCTTTGGTGACACTTTTGGATGGTCCAAAGGGGCTTGCAACGTGTTTTCTGGGGCCCGGGTTTTCAGTCTTCTCCCAAGCCGGCTAGGGATATATTTAGGTTTACCCGGAAAAATCGAACCCGGAGAGTCCAGTTGCATGTGGGGCTGCGTAAAGGCTCCCCTGGGGAGTTCACTTGTATCCAAAGCCTTCCTTTGGGGGCACTTTTGGATGGTCCAAAGGGGCTCGCAACGCATTTCCTTGGGCCTGATGTTTCAGTCGTCATCGATGCCGGCTAGGGATATATTTAGGATTGCTCAGAAAAATCGAACCCGGTGGGTCCAGTTGCATGTGGGGCTGCGTAAAGGCTCCCCTGGGGAGATCACTTGTACCCAAAGCCTTCCTTTAAGGGCACTTTTGGATGGTCCGAAGGGGCTTGCAACGCATTTCCTGGGGCCTGATTTTTCACTTGTCTTCGATGCCGGCTAGGGCTATGTTTAGGGATACTCGGAAACAGCGAACCCGGAGGGTCCAGTTGCATGTGGGGCTGCGTAAAGGCTCCCCTGGGGAGTTCACTTGAACCCAAAGCCTTCCTTTGGGGGCACTTTTGGATGGTCCGAAGGGGCTCGCAACGCATTTCCTGGGGCCTGATTTTTCATTCGTCTACGATGCCGTCTAGGGCTATGTTTAGGGATGCTCGGAAACAGCGAACCCGGAGGGTCCAGTTGCATGTGGGGCTGCGTAAAGGCTACCCTGGGGAGTTCTCCTGTACCCAAAGTCTTCCTTTGGGGGCACATTTGGATGGGCGAAAAGGCCTCGGAACGGATTTCCTGGGGCCTGATTTTTCACTCGTCTCCGATGACGGCTAGGGCTACGTTTAGGTTTGCTCAGGAACAGCGAACCCGGAGGGTCCAGTTGCATGTGGGGCTGTGTAAAGGCTCCCCTGGGGAGATCACTTGTACCAAAAGCCTTCCTTTGGGGGCACTTTTGGATGGTCCAAAGGGGCTCGCAACGCATTTCCTGGGGCCTGATTTTTCAGTCGTCTCCGATGACGGCTAGGGCTACGTTTAGGTTTGCTCATGAACAGCGAACCCGAAGGGTCCAGTTGCATGTGGGGCTGCGTAAAGGCTCCCCTGGGGAGTTCACTTGTATCCAAAGCCTTCCTTTGGGGGCACTTTTGGATGGGCAAAAGGGGCTCGCAACGCATTTCCTGGGGCCTGATTTTTCACTCGTCTCCGATGACGGCTAGGGCTATGTTTAGGGATGCTCGGAAACAGCGAACCCGGAGGGTCCAGTTGCATGTGGGGCTGCGTAAAGGCTCCCCTGGGGAGTTCACTTGTACCCAAAGCCTTCCTTTGCGGGCACTTTTGGATGGTCCAAAGGGGCTCGCAACGCGTTTCCTGGGGCCTGATTTTTCAGTCGTCTCCGATGACGGCTAGGGCTACGTTTAGGTTTGCTCAGGAACAGCGAACCCGGAGGGTCCAGTTGCATGTGGGGCTGCGTAAAGGCTCCCCTGGGGAGTTCTCTTGTACCAAAAGCCTTCCTTTGGTGACACTTTTGGATGGTCCAAAGCGGCTTGCAACGCATTTTCTGGGGCTCGGGTTTTCAGTCTTCTCCCACGCCGGCTAGGGATATATTTAGGGTTGCTCGGAAAAATCGAACCCGAAGGGTCCAGTTGCATGTGGGGCTGCGTAAAGGCTCCCCTGGGGAGTTCTCTTGTACCCAAAGCCTTCCTTTGGGGGCACTTTTGGATGGGCGAAAAGGGCTCGCAACGCATTTCCTGGGGCTTGATTTTTCAGTCGTCTTCGATGCCGGCTAGGGCTATGTTTAGGGATGCTCGGAAACAGCGAACACGGAGGGTCCAGTTGCATGTGGGGCTGCGTAAAGGCTCCCCTGGGGAGTTCACTTGTACCCAAAGCCTTCCTTTGGGGGCACTTTTGGATGGGCGAAAAGGGCTCGCAACGCATTTCCTGGGGCTTGATTTTTCAGTCGTCTTCGATGCCGGCTAGGGCTATGTTTAGGGATGCTCGGAAACAGCGAACCCGAAGGGTCCAGTTGCATGTGGGGCTGCGTAAAGGCTCCCCTGGGGAGTTCACTTGTACCCAATGCCTTCCTTTGGTGATACTTTTGGATGGTCCAAAGGGGCTCGCAACGCATTTCCTGGGGCTTGATTTTTCAGTCTTCTCCCATGCCGGATAGGGCTATGTTTAGGGATGCTCGGAAACAGCGAACCCGGAGGGTCCAGTTGCATGTGGGGCTGCGTAAAGGCTCCCCTGGGGAGTTCTCCTGTACCCAAAGTCTTCCTTTGGGGGCACATTTGGATGGGCGAAAAGGCCTCGGAACGCATTTCCTGGGGCTTGATTTTTCAGTCGTCTTCGATGCCGGCTAGGGCTATGTTTAGGGATGCTCGGAAACAGCGAACCCGGAGGGTCCAGTTGCATGTGGGGCTGCGTAAAGGCTCCCCTGGGGAGTTCACTTGTACCCAAAGCCTTCCTTTGGTGACACTTTTGGATGGTCCAAAGGGGCTTGCAACGCGTTTTCTGGGGCCCGGGTTTTCAGTCTTCTCCCAAGCCGGCTAGGGATATATTTAGGATTGCTCGGAAAAATCGAACCCGGAGGGTCCAGTTGCATGTGGGGCTGCGTAAAGGCTCCCCTGGGGAGTTCACTTGTACCCAAAGCCTTCCTTTGGGGGAAATTTTGGATGGACGAAAAGGGCTCGCAACGCATTTCCTGGGGCCTGACTTTTCACTCGTCTTCGATGCCGGCTAGGGCTATGTTTAGGGATGCTCGGAAACATCGAACCCGGAGGGTCCAGTTGCATGTGGGGCTGCGTAAAGGCTCCCCTGGGGAGTTCACTTGTACCCAAAGCCTTCCTTTGGGGGCACTTTTGGATGGACAAAATGGCTCGCAACGCATTTCCTGGGGCCTGATTTTTCACTCGTCTCCGATGACGGCTAGGATTATGTTTAGGGATGCTCGGAAACAGCGAACCCGAAGGGTCCAGTTGCATGTGGGGCTGCGTAAAGGCTCCCCTGGGGAGTTCACTTGTACCCAAAGCCTTCCTTTGGGGGCACTTTTGGATGGGCGAAAAGGGCTCGCAACGCATTTCCTGGGGCTTGATTTTTCAGTTGTCTTTGATGCCGGCTAGGGCTATGTTTAGGGATGCTCGGAAACAGTGAACCCGGAGGGTCCAGTTGCATGTGGGGCTGCGTAAAGGCTCCCCTGGGGAGTTCACTTGTACCCAAAGCCTTCCTTTGGTGACACTTTTGTATGGTCCAAAGGGGCTTGCAACGCGTTTTCTGGGGCCCGGGTTTTCAGTCTTCTCCCAAGCCGGCTAGGGATATATTTAGGATTGCTCGGAAAAATCGAACCCGGAGGGTCCAGTTGCATGTGGGGCTGCGTAAAGGCTCCCCTGGGGAGTTCACTTGTATCCAAAGCCTTCCTTTGGGGGCACTTTTGGATGGTCCAAAGGGGCTCGCAACGCATTTCCTGGGGCCTGATGTTTCAGTCGTCATCGATGCCGGCTAGGGCTATGTTTAGGGATGCTCGGAAACAGCGAACACGGAGGGTCCAGTTGCATGTGGGGCTGCGTAAAGGCTCCCCTGGGGAGTTCACTTGTACCCAAAGCCTTCCTTTGGGGGCACTTTTGGATGGTCCAAAGGGGCTCGCAACGCATTTCCTGTGGCCTGATTTTTCACTCGTCTCCGATGCCGGCTAGGGCTATGTTTAGGGATGCTCGGAAACAGCGAACCCGGAGGGTCCAGTTGCATGTGGGGCTGCGTAAAGGCTCCCCTGGGGAGTTCTCTTGTACCCAAAGCCTTCCTTTGGGGGCACATTTGGATGGGCGAAAAGGGCTCGCAACGCATTTCCTGGGGCTTGATTTTTCAGTCGTCTTCGATGCCGTCTAGGGCTATATTTAGGGATGCTCGGAAACAGCGAACACGGAGGGTCCAGTTGCATGTGGGGCTGCGTAAAGGCTCCCCTGGGGAGTTCTCTTGTACCAAAAGCCTTCCTTTGGGGGCACTTTTGGATGGGCGAAAAGGGCTCGCAACGCGTTTCCTGGGGCCTGATTTTTCAGTCGTCTCCGATGACGGCCAGGGCTACGTTTAGGTTTGCTCAGGAACAGCGAACCCGGAGGGTCCAGTTGCATGTGGGGCTGCGTAAAGGCTCCCCTGGGGAGTTCTCTTGTACCAAAAGCCTTCCTTTGGTGACACTTTTGGATGGTCCAAAGGGGCTTGCAACGCATTTTCTGGGGCTCGGGTTTTCAGTCTTCTCCCATGCCGGCTAGGGATATATTTAGGGTTGCTCGGAAAAATCGAACCCGAAGGGTCCAGTTGCATGTGGGGCTGCGTAAAGGCTCCCCTGGGGAGTTCACTTGTACCCAAAGCCTTTCTTTGGTTATACTTTTGGATGGTCCAAAGGGGCTCGCAACGCATTTCCTGGGGCTTGATTTTTCAGTCGTCTTCGATGCCGGCTAGGGCTATGTTTAGGGATGCTCGGAAACAGCGAACCCGGAGGGTCCAGTTGCATGTGGGGCTGCGTAAAGGCTCCCCTGGGGAGTTCTCCTGTACCCAAAGTCTTCCTTTGGGGGCACATTTGGATGGGCGAAAAGGCCTCGGAACGCATTTCCTGGGGCCTGATTTTTCACTCGTCTCCGATGACGGCTAGGGCTACGTTTAGGTTTGCTCAGGAACAGCGAACCCGGAGGGTCCAGTTGCATGTGGGGCTGCGTAAAGGCTCCCCTGGGGAGTTCTCTTGTACCAAAAGCCTTCCTTTGGTGACACTTTTGGATGGTCCAAAGGGGCTTGCAACGCATTTTCTGGGGCTCGGGTTTTCAGTCTTCTCCCATGCCGGCTAGGGATATATTTAGGGTTGCTCGGAAAAATCGAACCCGAAGGGTCCAGTTGCATGTAGGGCTGCGTAAAGGCTCCCCTGGGGAGTTCTCTTGTACCCAAAGCCTTCCTTTGGGGGCACTTTTGGATGGGCGAAAAGGGCTCGCAACGCATTTCCTGGGGCTTGATTTTTCAGTCGTCTTCGATGCCGTCTAGGGCTATGTTTAGGGATGCTCGGAAACAGCGAACCCGAAGGGTCCAGTGTCATGTGGGGCTGCGTAAATGCTCCCCTGGGGAGTTCACTTGTACCCAAAGCCTTCCTTTGGTGATACTTTTGGATGGTCCAAAGGGGCTCGCAACGCATTTCCTGGGGCTTGATTTTTCAGTCTTCTCCCATGCCGGCTAGTGATATATTTAGGTTTACCCGGGAAAATCGAACCCGGAGAGTCCAGCTGCATGTGGGGCTGCGTAAAGGCTCCCCTGGGGAGTTCACTTGTACCCAAAGCCTTCCTTTGGTGACACTTTTGGATGGTCCAAAGGGGCTTGCAACGCGTTTTCTGGGGCCCGGGTTTTCAGTCTTCTCCCAAGCCGGCTAGGGATATATTTAGGATTGCTCGGAAAAATCGAACCCGAAGGGTCCAGTTGCATGTAGGGCTGCGTAAAGGCTCCCCTGGGGAGTTCTCTTGTACCCAAAGCCTTCCTTTGGGGGCACTTTTGGATGGGCGAAAAGGGCTCGCAACGCATTTCCTGGGGCTTGATTTTTCAGTCGTCTTCGATGCCGTCTAGGGCTATGTTTAGGGATGCTCGGAAACAGCGAACCCGAAGGGTCCAGTGTCATGTGGGGCTGCGTAAATGCTCCCCTGGGGAGTTCACTTGTACCCAAAGCCTTCCTTTGGGGGCACTTTTGGATGGACGAAAAGGGCTCGCAACGCATTTCCTGGGGCCTGATTTTTCACTCGTCTTCGATGACGGCTAGGGCTACGTTTAGGTTTGCTCAGGAACAGCAAACCCGGAGGGTCCAGTTGCATGTGGGGCTGCGTAAAGGCTCCCCTGGGGAGTTCACTTGTACCAAAAGCCTTCCTTTGGTGACACTTATGGATGGTCTAAAGGGGCTTGCAACGCATTTTCTGGGGCTCGGGTTTTCAGTCTTCTCCCATGCCGGCTAGGACTATGTTTAGGGATGGTCTGAAACAGCGAACCCGAAGGGTCCAGTTGCATGTGGGGCTGCGTAAAGGCTCCCCTGGGGAGTTCACTTGTACCCAAAGCCTTCCTTTGGGGGCACTTTTGGATGGTCCAAAGGGGCTCGCAACGCATTTCCTAGGGCCTGATGTTTCAGTCGTCATCGATGCCGGCTAGGGATATGTTTAGGGATGCTCGGAAACAGCGAACACGGAGGGTCCAGTTGCATGTGGGGCTGCGTAAAGGCTCCCCTGGGGAGTTCACTTGTACCCAAAGCCTTCCTTTGGGGGCACTTTTGGATGGACGAAAAGGGCTCGCAACGCATTTCCTGGGGCCTGATTTTTCAGTCGTCTTCGATGCCGTCTAGGGCTATGTTTAGGGATGCTCGGAAACAGCGAACCCGGAGGGTCCAGTTGCATGTGGGGCTGCGTAAAGGCTCCCCTGGGGAGTTCACTTGTACCCAAAGCCTTCCTTTGGGGGCACTTTTGGATGGACAAAAGGCCTCGGAACGCATTTCCTGGGGCCTGATTTTTCACTCGTCTCCGATGACGGCTAGGATTATGTTTAGGGATGCTCGGAAACAGCGAACCCGAAGGGTCCAGTTGCATGTGGGGCTGCGTAAAGGCTCCCCTGGGGAGTTCACTTGTACCCAAAGCCTTCCTTTGGGGGCACATTTGGATGGGCGAAAAGGCCTCGGAACGCATTTCCTGGGGCCTGATTTTTCACTCGTCTCCGATGACGGCTAGGGCTACGTTTAGGTTTGCTCAGGAACAGCAAACCCGGAGGGTCCAGTTGCATGTTGGGCTGCGTATAGGCTCCCCTGGGGAGTTCACTTGTACCAAAAGCCTTCCTTTGGTGACACTTATGGATGGTCTAAAGGGGCTTGCAACGCATTTTCTGGGGCTCGGATTTTCAGTCTTCTCCCATGCCAGCTAGGACTATGTTAAGGGATGCTCGGAAACAGCGAACCCGAAGGGTCCAGTTGCATGTGGGGCTGCGTAAAGGCTCCCCTGGGGAGTTCACTTGTACCCAAAGCGTTCCTTTGGGGGCACTTTTGGATGGTCCAAAGGGGCTCGCAACGCATTTTCTGGGGCTCGGGTTTTCAGTCTTCTCCCATGCCGGCTAGGGCTACGTTTAGGTTTGCTCAGGAACAGCAAACCCGGTGGGTCCAGTTGCATGTGGGGCTGCGTAAAGGCTCCCCTGGGGAGTTCACTTGTACCCAAAGACTTCCTTTGGTGACACTTTTGGATGGTCCAAAGGGGCTTGCAACGCGTTTTCTGGGGCCTGATTTTTCAGTCGTCTTCGATGCCGTCTAGGGCTATGTTTAGGGATGCTCGGAAAAAGCGAACACGGAGGGTCCAGTTGCATGTGGGGCTGCGTAAAGGCTCCCCTGGGGAGTTCACTTGTACCCAAAGACTTCCTTTGGTGACACTTTTGGATGGTCCAAAGGGGCTTGCAACGCGTTTTCTGGGGCCCGGGTTTTCAGTCTTCTCCCAAGCCGGCTAGGGATATATTTAGGATTGCTCGGAAAAATCGAACCCGGAGGGTCCAGTTGCATGTGGGTCTGCGTAAAGGCTCCCCTGGGGAGTTCACTTGTACCCAAAGCCTTCCTTTGGGGGCACTTTTGGATGGACGAAAAGGCCTCGCAACGCATTTCCTGGGGCTTGATTTTTCAGTCGTCTTCGATGCCGGCTAGGGCTATGTTTAGGGATGCTCGGAAACAGCGAACCCGGAGGGTCCAGTTGCATGTGGGGCTGCGTAAAGGCTCCCCTGGGGAGTTCACTTGTACCCAAAGCCTTCCTTTGGGGGCACTTTTGGATGGTCCAAAGGGCTCGCAACGCATTTCCTGGGGCCTGATTTTTCACTCGTCTCCGATGACGGCTAGGACTATGTTTAGGGATGCTCGGAAACAGCGAACCCGAAGGGTCCAGTTGCATGTGGGGCTGCGTAAAGGCTCCCCTGGGGAGTTCACTTTTACCCAAAGCCTTCCTTTGGGGGCACTTTTGGATGGGCGAAAAGGGCTCGCAACGCATTTCCTGGGGCTTGATTATTCAGTCGTCTTCGATGCCGGCTAGGGCTATGTTTAGGGATGCTCGGAAACAGCGAACCCGGAGGGTCCAGTTGCATGTGGGGCTGCGTAAAGGCTCCCCTGGGGAGTTCACTTGTACCCAAAGCCTTCCTTTGGTGACACTTTTGGATGGTCCAAAGGGGCTTGCAACGCGTTTTCTGGGGCCCGGGTTTTCAGTCTTCTCCCAAGCCGGCTAGGGATATATATAGGATTGCTCGGAAAAATCGAACCCGAAGGGTCCAGTTGCATGTGGGGCTGCGTAAAGGCTCCCCTGGGGAGTTCACTTGTATCCAAAGCCTTCCTTTGGGGGCACTTTTGGATGGTCCAAAGGGGCTCGCAACGCATTTCCTGGGGCCTGATGTTTCAGTCGTCATCGATGCCGGCTAGGGATATGTTTAGGGATGCTCGGAAACAGCGAACACGGAGGGTCCAGTTGCATGTGGGGCTGCGTAAAGGCTCCCCTGGGGAGTTCACTTGTACCCAAAGCCTTCCTTTGCGGGCACTTTTGGATGGTCCAAAGGGGCTCGCAACGCATTTCCTGGGGCTTGATTTTTCAGTCGTCTCCGATGACGGCCAGGGCTACGTTTAGGTTTGCTCAGGAACAGCGAACCCGGAGGGTCCAGTTGCATGTGGGGCTGCGTAAAGGCTCCCCTGGGGAGTTCTCTTGTACCAAAAGCCTTCCTTTGGTGACACTTTTGGATGGTCCAAAGGGGCTTGCAACGCATTTTCTGGGGCTCGGGTTTTCAGTCTTCTCCCATGCCGGCTAGTGATATATTTAGGGTTGCTCGGAAAAATCGAACCCGAAGGGTCCAGTTGCATGTGGGGCTGCGTAAAGGCTCCCCTGGGGAGTTCACTTGTACCCAAAGCCTTCCTTTGGGGACACTTTTGGATGGGCGAAAAGGGCTCGCAACGCATTTCCTGGGGCTTGATTTTTCAGTCGTCTTCGATGCCGGCTAGGGCTATGTTTAGGGATGCTCGGAAACAGCGAACACGGAGGGTCCAGTTGCATGTGGGGCTGCGTAAAGGCTCCCCTGGGGAGTTCACTTGTACCCAAAGACTTCCTTTGGTGACACTTTTGGATGGTCCAAAGGGGCTTGCAACGCGTTTTCTGGGGCCCGGGTTTTCAGTCTTCTCCCAAGCCGGCTAGGGATATATTTAGGTTTGCTCGGAAAAATCGAACCCGGAGGGTCCAGTTGCATGTGGGGCTGCGTAAAGGCTCCCCTGGGGAGTTCAATTGTACCCAAAGCCTTCCTTTGGGGGCACTTTTGGATGGTCCAAAGGGGCTCGTAACGCATTTCCTGGGGCCTGATGTTTCAGTCGTCATCAATGCCGGCTAGGGATATGTTTAGGGATGCTCGGAAACAGCGAACACGGAGGGTCCAGTTGCATGTGGGGCTGCGTAAAGGCTCCCCTGGGGAGTTCACTTGTACCCAAAGCCTTCCTTTGGGGGCACTTTTGGATGGACGAAAAGGGCTCGCAACGCATTTCCTGGGGCCTGATTTTTCAGTCGTCTTCGATGCCGGCTAGGACTATGTTTAGGGATGCTCGGAAACAGCGAACCCGAAGGGTCCAGTTGCATGTGGGGCTGCGTAAAGGCTCCCCTGGGGAGTTCACTTGTACCCAAAGCCTTCCTTTGGGGGCACATTTGGATGGGCGAAAAGGCCTCGGAACGCATTTCCTGGGGCCTGGTTTTTCACGCGTCTCCGAAGACGGCTAGGGCTACGTTTAGGTTTGCTCAGGAACAGGAAACCCGAAGGGTCCAGTTGCATGTGGGGCTGCGTAAAGGCTCCCCTGGGGAGTTCTCTTGTACCCAAAGACTTCCTTTGGTGATACTTTTGGATGGTCCAAAGGGGCTTGCAACGTGTTTTCTGGGGCCCGGGTTTTCAGTCTTCTCCCAAGCCGGCTAGGGATATATTTAGGTTTACCCAGAAAAATCGAACCCGGAGAGTCCAGTTGCATGTGGGGCTGCGTAAAGGCTCCCCTGGGGAGTTCACTTGTACCCAAAGCCTTCCTTTGGTGACACTTTTGGATGGTCCAAAGGGGCTTGCAACGCGTTTTCTGGGGCCCGGGTTTTCAGTCTTCTCCCAAGCCGGCTAGGGATATATTTAGGATTGCTTGGAAAAATCGAACCCGGAGGGTCCAGTTGCATGTGGGGCTGCGTAAAGGCTCCCCTCGGGAGTTCACTTGTACCCAAAGCCTTCCTTTGGGGGCACTTTTGGATGGGCGAAAGGGGCTCGCAACGCATTTCCTTGGGCCTGATTTTTCACTCGTCTCCGATGACGGCTAGGGCTATGTTTAGGGATGCTCGGAAACAGCGAACCCGGAGGGTCCAGTTGCATGTGGGGCTGCGTAAAGGCTCCCCTGGGGAGTTCACTTGTACCCAAAGCCTTCCTTTGCGGGCACTTTTGGATGGTCCAAAGGGGCTCGCAACGCGTTTCCTGGGGCCTGATTTTTCAGTCGCCTCTGATGACGGCCAGGGCTACGTTTAGGTTTGCTCAGGAACAGCGAACCCAGAGGGTCCAGTTGCATGTGGGGCTGCGTAAAGGCTCCCCTGGGGAGTTCTCTTGTACCCAAAGCCTTCCTTTGGTGACACTTTTGGATGGTCCAAAGGGGCTTGCAACGTGTTTTCTGGGGCCCGGGTTTTCAGTCTTCTCCCATGCCGGCTAGTGATATATTTAGTTTTACCCGGAAAAATCGAACCCGGAGAGTCCAGTTGCATGTGGGGCTGCGTAAAGGCTCCCCTGGGGAGTTCACTTGTATCCAAAGCCTTCCTTTGGGGGCTCTTTTGGATGGTCCAAAGGGGCTCGCAACGCATTTCCTGGGGCCTGATGTTTCAGTCGTCATCGATGCCGGCTAGGGATATATTTAGGATTGCTCAGAAAAATCGAACCCTATGGGTCCAGTTGCATGTGGGGCTGCGTAAAGGCTCCCCTGGGGAGTTCTCCTGTACCCAAAGTCTTCCTTTGGGGGCACATTTGGATGGGCGAAAAGGCCTCGGAACGCATTTCCTGGGGCCTGATTTTTCACTCGTCTCCGATGACGGCTAGGGCTACGTTTAGGTTTGCTCAGGAACAGCGAACCCGGAGGGTCCAGTTGCATGTGGGGCTGCGTAAAGGCTCCCCTGGGGAGTTCACTTGTACCCAAAGCCTTCCTTTGGGGGCACTTTTGGATGGACAAAAGGGCTCGCAACGAATTTCCTGGGGCCTGATTTTACAGTCGTCTTCGATGCCGGCTAGGGGGCTATGTTTAGGGATGCTCGGAAACAGCGAACCCGGAGGGTCCAGTTGCATGTGGGGCTGCGTAAAGGCTCCCCTGGGGAGTTCACTTGTACCCAAAGACTTCCTTTGGTGACACTTTTGGATGGTCCAATGGGGCTTGCAACGCGTTTTCTGGGGCCCGGGTTTTCAGTCTTCTCCCAAGCCAGCTAGGACTATGTTTAGGGATGCTCGGAAACAGCGAACCCGAAGGGTCCAGTTGCATGTGGGGCTGCGTAAAGGCTCCCCTGGGGAGTTCACTTGTACCAAAAGCCTTCCTTTGGGGGCACTTTTGGATGGTCCAAAGGGGCTTGCAACGCATTTTCTGGGGCTCGGGTTTTCAGTCTTCTCCCATGCCGGCTAGGACTACGTTTAGGTTTGCTCAGGAACAGCAAACCCGGTGGGTCCAGTTGCATGTGGGGCTGCGTAAAGGCTCCCCTGGGGAGATCACTTGTACCCAAAGCCTTCCTTTGGGGGCACTTTTGGATGGTCCAAAGGGGCTCGCAACGCATTTCCTGGGTCCTGATTTTTCACTTGTCTTCGATGCCGGCTAGGGCTATGTTTGAGGATACTCGGAAACAGCGAACCCAGAGGGTCCAGTTGCATGTGGGGCTGCGTAAAGGCTCCCCTGGGGAGTTCACTTGAACCCAAAGCCTTCCTTTGGGGGCACTTTTGGATGGTCCGAAGGTGCTCGCAACGCATTTCCTGGGGCTTGATTTTTCAGTCGTCTTCGATGCCGTCTAGGGTTATGTTTAGGGATGCTCGGAAACAGCGAACCCGGAGGGTCCAGTTGCATGTGGGGCTGCGTAAAGGCTCCCCTGGGGAGTTCTCCTGTACCCAAAGTCTTCCTTTGGGGGCACATTTGGATGGGCGAAAAGGCCTCGGAACGCATTTCCTGGGGCCTGATTTTTCACTCGTCTCCGATGACGGCTAGGGCTACGTTTAGGTTTGCTCAGGAACAGCGAACCCGGAGGGTCCAGTTGCATGTGGGGCTGTGTAAAGGCTCCCCTGGGGAGATCACTTGTACCAAAAGCCTTCCTTTGGGGGCACTTTTGGATGGACGAAAAGGCCTCGCAACGCATTTCCTGGGGCTTGATTTTTCAGTCGTCTTCGATGCCGGCTAGGGATATGTTTAGGATTGCTCGGAAAAATCGAACCCGGAGGGTCCAGTTGCATGTGGGGCTGCGTAAAGGCTCCCCTGGGGAGTTCACTTGTACCCAAAGCCTTCCTTTGGGGGCACTTTTGGATGGACGAAAAGGCCTCGCAACGCATTTCCTGGGGCTTGATTTTTCAGTCGTCTTCGATGCCGGCTAGGGCTATGTTTAGGGATGCTCGGAAACAGCGAACCCGGAGTGTCCAGTTGCATGTGGGGCTGCGTAAAGGCTCCCCTGGGGAGATCACTTGTACCCAAAGCCTTCCTTTGGGGGCACTTTTGGATGGACGAAAAGGCCTCGCAACGCATTTCCTGGGGCTTGATTTTTCAGTCGTCTTCGATGCCGGCTAGGGATATGTTTAGGATTGCTCGGAAAAATCGAACCCGGAGGGTCCAGTTGCATGTGGGTCTGCGTAAAGGCTCCCCTGGGGAGTTCACTTGTACCCAAAGCCTTCCTTTGGGGGCACTTTTGGATGGACGAAAAGGCCTCGCAACGCATTTCCTGGGGCTTGATTTTTCAGTCGTCTTCGATGCCGGCTAGGGCTATGTTTAGGGATGCTCGGAAACAGCGAACCCGGAGGGTCCAGTTGCATGTGGGGCTGCGTAAAGGCTCCCCTGGGGAGTTCACTTGTACCCAAAGCCTTCCTTTGGGGGCACTTTTGGATGGTCCAAAGGGCTCGCAACGCATTTCCTGGGGCCTGATTTTTCACTCGTCTCCGATGACGGCTAGGACTATGTTTAGGGATGCTCGGAAACAGCGAACCCGAAGGGTCCAGTTGCATGTGGGGCTGCGTAAAGGCTCCCCTGGGGAGTTCACTTTTACCCAAAGCCTTCCTTTGGGGGCACTTTTGGATGGGCGAAAAGGGCTCGCAACGCATTTCCTGGGGCTTGATTATTCAGTCGTCTTCGATGCCGGCTAGGGCTATGTTTAGGGATGCTCGGAAACAGCGAACCCGGAGGGTCCAGTTGCATGTGGGGCTGCGTAAAGGCTCCCCTGGGGAGTTCACTTGTACCCAAAGCCTTCCTTTGGTGACACTTTTGGATGGTCCAAAGGGGCTTGCAACGCGTTTTCTGGGGCCCGGGTTTTCAGTCTTCTCCCAAGCCGGCTAGGGATATATATAGGATTGCTCGGAAAAATCGAACCCGAAGGGTCCAGTTGCATGTGGGGCTGCGTAAAGGCTCCCCTGGGGAGTTCACTTGTATCCAAAGCCTTCCTTTGGGGGCACTTTTGGATGGTCCAAAGGGGCTCGCAACGCATTTCCTGGGGCCTGATGTTTCAGTCGTCATCGATGCCGGCTAGGGATATGTTTAGGGATGCTCGGAAACAGCGAACACGGAGGGTCCAGTTGCATGTGGGGCTGCGTAAAGGCTCCCCTGGGGAGTTCACTTGTACCCAAAGCCTTCCTTTGCGGGCACTTTTGGATGGTCCAAAGGGGCTCGCAACGCATTTCCTGGGGCTTGATTTTTCAGTCGTCTCCGATGACGGCCAGGGCTACGTTTAGGTTTGCTCAGGAACAGCGAACCCGGAGGGTCCAGTTGCATGTGGGGCTGCGTAAAGGCTCCCCTGGGGAGTTCTCTTGTACCAAAAGCCTTCCTTTGGTGACACTTTTGGATGGTCCAAAGGGGCTTGCAACGCATTTTCTGGGGCTCGGGTTTTCAGTCTTCTCCCATGCCGGCTAGTGATATATTTAGGGTTGCTCGGAAAAATCGAACCCGAAGGGTCCAGTTGCATGTGGGGCTGCGTAAAGGCTCCCCTGGGGAGTTCACTTGTACCCAAAGCCTTCCTTTGGGGACACTTTTGGATGGGCGAAAAGGGCTCGCAACGCATTTCCTGGGGCTTGATTTTTCAGTCGTCTTCGATGCCGGCTAGGGCTATGTTTAGGGATGCTCGGAAACAGCGAACCCGGAGGGTCCAGTTGCATGTGGGGCTGCGTAAAGGCTCCCCTGGGGAGTTCACTTGTACCCAAAGACTTCCTTTGGTGACACTTTTGGATGGTCCAAAGGGGCTTGCAACGCGTTTTCTGGGGCCCGGGTTTTCAGTCTTCTCCCAAGCCGGCTAGGGATATATTTAGGTTTGCTCGGAAAAATCGAACCCGGAGGGTCCAGTTGCATGTGGGGCTGCGTAAAGGCTCCCCTGGGGAGTTCAATTGTACCCAAAGCCTTCCTTTGGGGGCACTTTTGGATGGTCCAAAGGGGCTCGTAACGCATTTCCTGGGGCCTGATGTTTCAGTCGTCATCAATGCCGGCTAGGGATATGTTTAGGGATGCTCGGAAACAGCGAACACGGAGGGTCCAGTTGCATGTGGGGCTGCGTAAAGGCTCCCCTGGGGAGTTCACTTGTACCCAAAGCCTTCCTTTGGGGGCACTTTTGGATGGACGAAAAGGGCTCGCAACGCATTTCCTGGGGCCTGATTTTTCAGTCGTCTTCGATGCCGGCTAGGACTATGTTTAGGGATGCTCGGAAACAGCGAACCCGAAGGGTCCAGTTGCATGTGGGGCTGCGTAAAGGCTCCCCTGGGGAGTTCACTTGTACCCAAAGCCTTCCTTTGGGGGCACATTTGGATGGGCGAAAAGGCCTCGGAACGCATTTCCTGGGGCCTGGTTTTTCACGCGTCTCCGAAGACGGCTAGGGCTACGTTTAGGTTTGCTCAGGAACAGGAAACCCGAAGGGTCCAGTTGCATGTGGGGCTGCGTAAAGGCTCCCCTGGGGAGTTCTCTTGTACCCAAAGACTTCCTTTGGTGATACTTTTGGATGGTCCAAAGGGGCTTGCAACGTGTTTTCTGGGGCCCGGGTTTTCAGTCTTCTCCCAAGCCGGCTAGGGATATATTTAGGTTTACCCAGAAAAATCGAACCCGGAGAGTCCAGTTGCATGTGGGGCTGCGTAAAGGCTCCCCTGGGGAGTTCACTTGTACCCAAAGCCTTCCTTTGGTGACACTTTTGGATGGTCCAAAGGGGCTTGCAACGCGTTTTCTGGGGCCCGGGTTTTCAGTCTTCTCCCAAGCCGGCTAGGGATATATTTAGGATTGCTTGGAAAAATCGAACCCGGAGGGTCCAGTTGCATGTGGGGCTGCGTAAAGGCTCCCCTCGGGAGTTCACTTGTACCCAAAGCCTTCCTTTGGGGGCACTTTTGGATGGGCGAAAGGGGCTCGCAACGCATTTCCTTGGGCCTGATTTTTCACTCGTCTCCGATGACGGCTAGGGCTATGTTTAGGGATGCTCGGAAACAGCGAACCCGGAGGGTCCAGTTGCATGTGGGGCTGCGTAAAGGCTCCCCTGGGGAGTTCACTTGTACCCAAAGCCTTCCTTTGCGGGCACTTTTGGATGGTCCAAAGGGGCTCGCAACGCGTTTCCTGGGGCCTGATTTTTCAGTCGCCTCTGATGACGGCCAGGGCTACGTTTAGGTTTGCTCAGGAACAGCGAACCCAGAGGGTCCAGTTGCATGTGGGGCTGCGTAAAGGCTCCCCTGGGGAGTTCTCTTGTACCCAAAGCCTTCCTTTGGTGACACTTTTGGATGGTCCAAAGGGGCTTGCAACGTGTTTTCTGGGGCCCGGGTTTTCAGTCTTCTCCCATGCCGGCTAGTGATATATTTAGTTTTACCCGGAAAAATCGAACCCGGAGAGTCCAGTTGCATGTGGGGCTGCGTAAAGGCTCCCCTGGGGAGTTCACTTGTATCCAAAGCCTTCCTTTGGGGGCTCTTTTGGATGGTCCAAAGGGGCTCGCAACGCATTTCCTGGGGCCTGATGTTTCAGTCGTCATCGATGCCGGCTAGGGATATATTTAGGATTGCTCAGAAAAATCGAACCCTATGGGTCCAGTTGCATGTGGGGCTGCGTAAAGGCTCCCCTGGGGAGTTCTCCTGTACCCAAAGTCTTCCTTTGGGGGCACATTTGGATGGGCGAAAAGGCCTCGGAACGCATTTCCTGGGGCCTGATTTTTCACTCGTCTCCGATGACGGCTAGGGCTACGTTTAGGTTTGCTCAGGAACAGCGAACCCGGAGGGTCCAGTTGCATGTGGGGCTGCGTAAAGGCTCCCCTGGGGAGTTCACTTGTACCCAAAGCCTTCCTTTGGGGGCACTTTTGGATGGACAAAAGGGCTCGCAACGAATTTCCTGGGGCCTGATTTTACAGTCGTCTTCGATGCCGGCTAGGGGGCTATGTTTAGGGATGCTCGGAAACAGCGAACCCGGAGGGTCCAGTTGCATGTGGGGCTGCGTAAAGGCTCCCCTGGGGAGTTCACTTGTACCCAAAGACTTCCTTTGGTGACACTTTTGGATGGTCCAATGGGGCTTGCAACGCGTTTTCTGGGGCCCGGGTTTTCAGTCTTCTCCCAAGCCAGCTAGGACTATGTTTAGGGATGCTCGGAAACAGCGAACCCGAAGGGTCCAGTTGCATGTGGGGCTGCGTAAAGGCTCCCCTGGGGAGTTCACTTGTACCAAAAGCCTTCCTTTGGGGGCACTTTTGGATGGTCCAAAGGGGCTTGCAACGCATTTTCTGGGGCTCGGGTTTTCAGTCTTCTCCCATGCCGGCTAGGACTACGTTTAGGTTTGCTCAGGAACAGCAAACCCGGTGGGTCCAGTTGCATGTGGGGCTGCGTAAAGGCTCCCCTGGGGAGATCACTTGTACCCAAAGCCTTCCTTTGGGGGCACTTTTGGATGGTCCAAAGGGGCTCGCAACGCATTTCCTGGGTCCTGATTTTTCACTTGTCTTCGATGCCGGCTAGGGCTATGTTTGAGGATACTCGGAAACAGCGAACCCAGAGGGTCCAGTTGCATGTGGGGCTGCGTAAAGGCTCCCCTGGGGAGTTCACTTGAACCCAAAGCCTTCCTTTGGGGGCACTTTTGGATGGTCCGAAGGTGCTCGCAACGCATTTCCTGGGGCTTGATTTTTCAGTCGTCTTCGATGCCGTCTAGGGTTATGTTTAGGGATGCTCGGAAACAGCGAACCCGGAGGGTCCAGTTGCATGTGGGGCTGCGTAAAGGCTCCCCTGGGGAGTTCTCCTGTACCCAAAGTCTTCCTTTGGGGGCACATTTGGATGGGCGAAAAGGCCTCGGAACGCATTTCCTGGGGCCTGATTTTTCACTCGTCTCCGATGACGGCTAGGGCTACGTTTAGGTTTGCTCAGGAACAGCGAACCCGGAGGGTCCAGTTGCATGTGGGGCTGTGTAAAGGCTCCCCTGGGGAGATCACTTGTACCAAAAGCCTTCCTTTGGGGGCACTTTTGGATGGACGAAAAGGCCTCGCAACGCATTTCCTGGGGCTTGATTTTTCAGTCGTCTTCGATGCCGGCTAGGGATATGTTTAGGATTGCTCGGAAAAATCGAACCCGGAGGGTCCAGTTGCATGTGGGGCTGCGTAAAGGCTCCCCTGGGGAGTTCACTTGTACCCAAAGCCTTCCTTTGGGGGCACTTTTGGATGGACGAAAAGGCCTCGCAACGCATTTCCTGGGGCTTGATTTTTCAGTCGTCTTCGATGCCGGCTAGGGCTATGTTTAGGGATGCTCGGAAACAGCGAACCCGGAGTGTCCAGTTGCATGTGGGGCTGCGTAAAGGCTCCCCTGGGGAGATCACTTGTACCCAAAGCCTTCCTTTGGGGGCACTTTTGGATGGACGAAAAGGCCTCGCAACGCATTTCCTGGGGCTTGATTTTTCAGTCGTCTTCGATGCCGGCTAGGGATATGTTTAGGATTGCTCGGAAAAATCGAACCCGGAGGGTCCAGTTGCATGTGGGTCTGCGTAAAGGCTCCCCTGGGGAGTTCACTTGTACCCAAAGCCTTCCTTTGGGGGCACTTTTGGATGGACGAAAAGGCCTCGCAACGCATTTCCTGGGGCTTGATTTTTCAGTCGTCTTCGATGCCGGCTAGGGCTATGTTTAGGGATGCTCGGAAACAGCGAACCCGGAGGGTCCAGTTGCATGTGGGGCTGCGTAAAGGCTCCCCTGGGGAGTTCACTTGTACCCAAAGCCTTCCTTTGGGGGCACTTTTGGATGGTCCAAAGGGCTCGCAACGCATTTCCTGGGGCCTGATTTTTCACTCGTCTCCGATGACGGCTAGGACTATGTTTAGGGATGCTCGGAAACAGCGAACCCGAAGGGTCCAGTTGCATGTGGGGCTGCGTAAAGGCTCCCCTGGGGAGTTCACTTTTACCCAAAGCCTTCCTTTGGGGGCACTTTTGGATGGGCGAAAAGGGCTCGCAACGCATTTCCTGGGGCTTGATTATTCAGTCGTCTTCGATGCCGGCTAGGGCTATGTTTAGGGATGCTCGGAAACAGCGAACCCGGAGGGTCCAGTTGCATGTGGGGCTGCGTAAAGGCTCCCCTGGGGAGTTCACTTGTACCCAAAGCCTTCCTTTGGTGACACTTTTGGATGGTCCAAAGGGGCTTGCAACGCGCTTTCTGGGGCCCGGGTTTTCAGTCTTCTCCCAAGCCGGCTAGGGATATATATAGGATTGCTCGGAAAAATCGAACCCGAAGGGTCCAGTTGCATGTGGGGCTGCGTAAAGGCTCCCCTGGGGAGTTCACTTGTATCCAAAGCCTTCCTTTGGGGGCACTTTTGGATGGTCCAAAGGGGCTCGCAACGCATTTCCTGGGGCCTGATGTTTCAGTCGTCATCGATGCCGGCTAGGGATATGTTTAGGGATGCTCGGAAACAGCGAACACGGAGGGTCCAGTTGCATGTGGGGCTGCGTAAAGGCTCCCCTGGGGAGTTCTCTTGTACCCAAAGCCTTCCTTTGCGGGCACTTTTGGATGGTCCGAAGGTGCTCGCAACGCATTTCCTGGGGCTTGATTTTTCAGTCGTCTTCGATGCCGTCTAGGGCTATGTTTAGGGATGCTCGGAAACAGCGAACCCGGAGGGTCCAGTTGCATGTGGGGCTGCGTAAAGGCTCCCCTGGGGAGTTCTCCTGTACCCAAAGTCTTCCTTTGGGGGCACATTTGGATGGGCGAAAAGGCCTCGGAACGCATTTCCTGGGGCCTGATTTTTCACTCGTCTCCGATGACGGCTAGGGCTACGTTTAGGTTTGCTCAGGAACAGCGAACCCGGAGGGTCCAGTTGCATGTGGGGCTGCGTAAAGGCTCCCCTGGGGAGTTCACTTGTACCCAAAGCCTTCCTTTGGGGGCACTTTTGGATGGACGAAAAGGCCTCGCAACGCATTTCCTGGGGCTTGATTTTTCAGTCGTCTTCGATGCCGGCTAGGGATATGTTTAGGATTGCTCGGAAAAATCGAACCCGGAGGGTCCAGTTGCATGTGGGTCTGCGTAAAGGCTCCCCTGGGGAGTTCACTTGTACCCAAAGCCTTCCTTTGGGGGCACTTTTGGATGGACGAAAAGGCCTCGCAACGCATTTCCTGGGGCTTGATTTTTCAGTCGTCTTCGATGCCGGCTAGGGCTATGTTTAGGGATGCTCGGAAACAGCGAACCCGGAGGGTCCAGTTGCATGTGGGGCTGCGTAAAGGCTCCCCTGGGGAGTTCACTTGTACCCAAAGCCTTCCTTTGGGGGCACTTTTGGATGGTCCAAAGGGCTCGCAACGCATTTCCTGGGGCCTGATTTTTCACTCGTCTCCGATGACGGCTAGGACTATGTTTAGGGATGCTCGGAAACAGCGAACCCGAAGGGTCCAGTTGCATGTGGGGCTGCGTAAAGGCTCCCCTGGGGAGTTCACTTTTACCCAAAGCCTTCCTTTGGGGGCACTTTTGGATGGTCCAAAGGGGCTTGCAACGCGTTTTCTGGGGCCCGGGTTTTCAGTCTTCTCCCAAGCCGGCTAGGGATATATATAGGATTGCTCGGAAAAATGGAACCCGAAGGGTCCAGTTGCATCTGGGGCTGCGTAAAGGCTCCCCTGGGGAGTTCACTTGTATCCAAAGCCTTCCTTTGGGGGCACTTTTGGATGGTCCAAAGGGGCTCGCAACGCATTTCCTGGGGCCTGATGTTTCAGTCGTCATCGATGCCCGCTAGGGATATGTTTAGGGATGCTCGGAAACAGCGAACACGGAGGGTCCAGTTGCATGTGGGGCTGCGTAAAGGCTCCCCTGGGGAGTTCTCTTGTACCCAAAGCCTTCCTTTGCGGGCACTTTTGGATGGTCCAAAGGGGCTCGCAACGCATTTCCTGGGGCTTGATTTTTCAGTCGTCTCCGATGACGGCCAGGGCTACGTTTAGGTTTGCTCAGGAACAGCGAACCCGGAGGGTCCAGTTGCATGTGGGGCTGCGTAAAGGCTCCCCTGGGGAGTTCTCTTGTACCAAAAGCCTTCCTTTGGTGACACTTTTGGATGGTCCAAAGGGGCTTGCAACGCATTTTCTGGGGCTCGGGTTTTCAGTCTTCTCCCATGCCGGCTAGTGATATATTTAGGGTTGCTCGGAAAAATCGAACCCGAAGGGTCCAGTTGCATGTGGGGCTGCGTAAAGGCTCCCCTGGGGAGTTCTCTTGTACCCAAAGCCTTCTTTTGGGGGCACTTTTGGATGGACGAAAAGGGCTCGCAACGCATTTCCTGGGGCCTGATTTTTCAGTCGTCTTCGATGCCGGCTAGGACTATGTTTAGGGATGCTCGGAAACAGCGAACCCGAAGGGTCCAGTTGCATGTGGTGCTGCGTAAAGGCTCCCCTGGGGAGTTCACTTGTACCCAAAGCCTTCCTTTGGGGGCACATTTGGATGGGCGAAAAGGCCTCGGAACGCATTTCCTGGGGCCTGGTTTTTCACTCGTCTCCGAAGACGGCTAGGGCTACGTTTAGATTTGCTCAGGAACAGGAAACCCTAAGGGTCCAGTTGCATGTGGGGCTGCGTAAAGGCTCCCCTGGGGAGTTCTCTTGTACCCAAAGACTTCCTTTGGTGATACTTTTGGATGGTCCAAAGGGGCTTGCAACGTGTTTTCTGGGGCCCGGGTTTTCAGTCTTCTCCCAAGCCGGCTAGGGATATATTTAGGTTTACCCAGAAAAATCGAACCCGGAGAGTCCAGTTGCATGTGGGGCTGCGTAAAGGCTCCCCTGGGGAGTTCTCTTGTACCCAAAGTCTTCCTTTGGGGGCACTTTTGGATGGGCGAAAAGGCCTCGGAACGCATTTCCTGGGGCCTGATTTTTCACTCGTCTCCAATGACGGCTAGGACTACGTTTAGGTTTGCTCAGGAACAGCAAACCCAGTTGGTCCAGTTGCATGTGGGGCTGCGTAAAGGCTCCCCTGGGGAGTTCACTTGTACCCAAAGCCTTCCTTTGGGGGCACTTTTGGATGGACGAAAAGGGCTCGCAACGCATTTCCTGGGGCCTGATTTTTCAGTCGTCTTCGATGCCGTCTAGGGCTATGTTTAGGGATGCTCGGAAACAGCGAACACGGAGGGTCCAGTTGCATGTGGGGCTGCGTAAAGGCTCCCCTGGGGAGTTCACTTGTACCCAAAGCCTTCCTTTGCGGGCACTTTTGGATGGACAAAAGGGCTCGCAACGCATTTCCTGGGGCCTGATTTTTCACTCGTCTTCGATGCCGTCTAGGGCTATGTTTAGGGATGCTCGGAAACAGCGAACCCGGAGGGTCCAGTTGCATGTGGGGCTGCGTAAAGGCTCCCCTGGGGAGTTCACTTGTACCCAAAGCCTTCCTTTGGTGACACTTTTGGATAGTCCAAAGGGGCTTGCAACGCGTTTTCTGGGGCCCGGGTTTTCAGTCTTCTCTCAAGCCGGCTAGGGATATATTTAGGGTTGCTCGGAAAAATCGAACCTGAAGGGTGCAGTTGCATGTGGGGCTGCGTAAAGGCTCCCCTGGGGAGTTCACTTGTACCCAAAGCCTTCCTTTGGGGGCACTTTTGGATGGGCGAAAAGGGCTCGCAACGCATTTCCTGGGGCTTGATTTTTCAGTCGTCTTCGATGCCGGCTAGGGCTATGTTTAGGGATGCTCGGAAACAGCGAACACGGAGGGTCCAGTTGCATGTGGGGCTGCGTAAAGGCTCCCCTGGGGAGTTCACTTGTACCCAAAGCCTTCCTTTGGGAGCACTTTTGGATGGGCGAAAAGGGCTCGCAACGCATTTCCTGGGGCTTGATTTTTCAGTCGTCTTCGATGCCGGCTAGGGCTATGTTTAGGGATGCTCGGAAACAGCGAACCCGGAGGGTCCAGTTGCATGTGGGGCTGCGTAAAGGCTCCCCTGGGGAGTTCACTTGTACCCAAAGCCTTCCTTTGGGGGCACATTTGGATGGGCGAAAAGGCCTCGGAACGCATTTCCTGGGGCCTGGTTTTTCACGCGTCTCCGAAGACGGCTAGGGCTACGTTTAGGTTTGCTCAGGAACAGGAAACCCGAAGGGTCCAGTTGCATGTGGGGCTGCGTAAAGGCTCCCCTGGGGAGTTCTCTTGTACCCAAAGACTTCCTTTGGTGATACTTTTGGATGGTCCAAAGGGGCTTGCAACGTGTTTTCTGGGGCCCGGGTTTTCAGTCTTCTCCCAAGCCGGCTAGGGATATATTTAGGTTTACCCAGAAAAATCGAACCCGGAGAGTCCAGTTGCATGTGGGGCTGCGTAAAGGCTCCCCTGGGGAGTTCACTTGTACCCAAAGCCTTCCTTTGGTGACACTTTTGGATGGTCCAAAGGGGCTTGCAACGCGTTTTCTGGGGCCCGGGTTTTCAGTCTTCTCCCAAGCCGGCTAGGGATATATTTAGGATTGCTTGGAAAAATCGAACCCGGAGGGTCCAGTTGCATGTGGGGCTGCGTAAAGGCTCCCCTCGGGAGTTCACTTGTACCCAAAGCCTTCCTTTGGGGGCACTTTTGGATGGGCGAAAGGGGCTCGCAACGCATTTCCTTGGGCCTGATTTTTCACTCGTCTCCGATGACGGCTAGGGCTATGTTTAGGGATGCTCGGAAACAGCGAACCCGGAGGGTCCAGTTGCATGTGGGGCTGCGTAAAGGCTCCCCTGGGGAGTTCACTTGTACCCAAAGCCTTCCTTTGCGGGCACTTTTGGATGGTCCAAAGGGGCTCGCAACGCGTTTCCTGGGGCCTGATTTTTCAGTCGCCTCTGATGACGGCCAGGGCTACGTTTAGGTTTGCTCAGGAACAGCGAACCCAGAGGGTCCAGTTGCATGTGGGGCTGCGTAAAGGCTCCCCTGGGGAGTTCTCTTGTACCCAAAGCCTTCCTTTGGTGACACTTTTGGATGGTCCAAAGGGGCTTGCAACGTGTTTTCTGGGGCCCGGGTTTTCAGTCTTCTCCCATGCCGGCTAGTGATATATTTAGTTTTACCCGGAAAAATCGAACCCGGAGAGTCCAGTTGCATGTGGGGCTGCGTAAAGGCTCCCCTGGGGAGTTCACTTGTACCAAAAGCCTTCCTTTGGGGGCACTTTTGGATGGTCCAAAGGGGCTTGCAACGCATTTTCTGGGGCTCGGGTTTTCAGTCTTCTCCCATGCCGGCTAGGACTACGTTTAGGTTTGCTCAGGAACAGCAAACCCGGTGGGTCCAGTTGCATGTGGGGCTGCGTAAAGGCTCCCCTGGGGAGATCACTTGTACCCAAAGCCTTCCTTTGGGGGCACTTTTGGATGGTCCAAAGGGGCTCGCAACGCATTTCCTGGGTCCTGATTTTTCACTTGTCTTCGATGCCGGCTAGGGCTATGTTTGAGGATACTCGGAAACAGCGAACCCAGAGGGTCCAGTTGCATGTGGGGCTGCGTAAAGGCTCCCCTGGGGAGTTCACTTGAACCCAAAGCCTTCCTTTGGGGGCACTTTTGGATGGTCCGAAGGTGCTCGCAACGCATTTCCTGGGGCTTGATTTTTCAGTCGTCTTCGATGCCGTCTAGGGTTATGTTTAGGGATGCTCGGAAACAGCGAACCCGGAGGGTCCAGTTGCATGTGGGGCTGCGTAAAGGCTCCCCTGGGGAGTTCTCCTGTACCCAAAGTCTTCCTTTGGGGGCACATTTGGATGGGCGAAAAGGCCTCGGAACGCATTTCCTGGGGCCTGATTTTTCACTCGTCTCCGATGACGGCTAGGGCTACGTTTAGGTTTGCTCAGGAACAGCGAACCCGGAGGGTCCAGTTGCATGTGGGGCTGTGTAAAGGCTCCCCTGGGGAGATCACTTGTACCAAAAGCCTTCCTTTGGGGGCACTTTTGGATGGACGAAAAGGCCTCGCAACGCATTTCCTGGGGCTTGATTTTTCAGTCGTCTTCGATGCCGGCTAGGGATATGTTTAGGATTGCTCGGAAAAATCGAACCCGGAGGGTCCAGTTGCATGTGGGGCTGCGTAAAGGCTCCCCTGGGGAGTTCACTTGTACCCAAAGCCTTCCTTTGGGGGCACTTTTGGATGGACGAAAAGGCCTCGCAACGCATTTCCTGGGGCTTGATTTTTCAGTCGTCTTCGATGCCGGCTAGGGCTATGTTTAGGGATGCTCGGAAACAGCGAACCCGGAGTGTCCAGTTGCATGTGGGGCTGCGTAAAGGCTCCCCTGGGGAGATCACTTGTACCCAAAGCCTTCCTTTGGGGGCACTTTTGGATGGACGAAAAGGCCTCGCAACGCATTTCCTGGGGCTTGATTTTTCAGTCGTCTTCGATGCCGGCTAGGGATATGTTTAGGATTGCTCGGAAAAATCGAACCCAGAGGGTCCAGTTGCATGTGGGTCTGCGTAAAGGCTCCCCTGGGGAGTTCACTTGTACCCAAAGGCTTCCTTTGGGGGCACTTTTGGATGGACGAAAAGGCCTCGCAACGCATTTCCTGGGGCTTGATTTTTCAGTCGTCTTCGATGCCGGCTAGGGCTATGTTTAGGGATGCTCGGAAACAGCGAACCCGGAGGGTCCAGTTGCATGTGGGGCTGCGTAAAGGCTCCCCTGGGGAGTTCACTTGTACCCAAAGCCTTCCTTTGGGGGCACTTTTGGATGGTCCAAAGGGCTCGCAACGCATTTCCTGGGGCCTGATTTTTCACTCGTCTCCGATGACGGCTAGGACTATGTTTAGGGATGCTCGGAAACAGCGAACCCGAAGGGTCCAGTTGCATGTGGGGCTGCGTAAAGGCTCCCCTGGGGAGTTCACTTTTACCCAAAGCCTTCCTTTGGGGGCACTTTTGGATGGGCGAAAAGGGCTCGCAACGCATTTCCTGGGGCTTGATTATTCAGTCGTCTTCGATGCCGGCTAGGGCTATGTTTAGGGATGCTCGGAAACAGCGAACCCGGAGGGTCCAGTTGCATGTGGGGCTGCGTAAAGGCTCCCCTGGGGAGTTCACTTGTACCCAAAGCCTTCCTTTGGTGACACTTTTGGATGGTCCAAAGGGGCTTGCAACGCGTTTTCTGGGGCCCGGGTTTTCAGTCTTCTCCCAAGCCGGCTAGGGATATATATAGGATTGCTCGGAAAAATCGAACCCGAAGGGTCCAGTTGCATGTGGGGCTGCGTAAAGGCTCCCCTGGGGAGTTCACTTGTATCCAAAGCCTTCCTTTGGGGGCACTTTTGGATGGTCCAAAGGGGCTCGCAACGCATTTCCTGGGGCCTGATGTTTCAGTCGTCATCGATGCCGGCTAGGGATATGTTTAGGGATGCTCGGAAACAGCGAACACGGAGGGTCCAGTTGCATGTGGGGCTGCGTAAAGGCTCCCCTGGGGAGTTCTCTTGTACCCAAAGCCTTCCTTTGCGGGCACTTTTGGATGGTCCGAAGGTGCTCGCAACGCATTTCCTGGGGCTTGATTTTTCAGTCGTCTTCGATGCCGTCTAGGGCTATGTTTAGGGATGCTCGGAAACAGCGAACCCGGAGGGTCCAGTTGCATGTGGGGCTGCGTAAAGGCTCCCCTGGGGAGTTCTCCTGTACCCAAAGTCTTCCTTTGGGGGCACTTTTGGATGGGCGAAAAGGCCTCTGAACGCATTTCCTGGGGCCTGATTTTTCACTCGTCTCCGATGACGGCTAGGGCTACGTTTAGGTTTGCTCAGGAACAGCGAACCCGGAGGGTCCAGTTGCATGTGGGGCTGCGTAAAGGCTCCCCTGGGGAGTTCACTTGTACCCAAAGCCTTCCTTTGGGGGCACTTTTGGATGGACGAAAAGGCCTCGCAACGCATTTCCTGGGGCTTGATTTTTCAGTCGTCTTCGATGCCGGCTCGGGATATGTTTAGGATTGCTCGGAAAAATCGAACCCGGAGGGTCCAGTTGCATGTGGGGCTGCGTAAAGGCTCCCCTGGGGAGTTCACTTTTACCCAAAGCCTTCCTTTGGGGGCACTTTTGGATGGGCGAAAAGGGCTCGCAACGCATTTCCTGGGGCTTGATTATTCAGTCGTCTTCGATGCCGGCTAGGGCTATGTTTAGGGATGCTCGGAAACAGCGAACCCGGAGGGTCCAGTTGCATGTGGGGCTGCGTAAAGGCTCCCCTGGGGAGTTCACTTGTACCCAAAGCCTTCCTTTGGTGACACTTTTGGATGGTCCAAAGGGGCTTGCAACGCGTTTTCTGGGGCCCGGGTTTTCAGTCTTCTCCCAAGCCGGCTAGGGATATATATAGGATTGCTCGGAAAAATGGAACCCGAAGGGTCCAGTTGCATGTGGGGCTGCGTAAAGGCTCCCCTGGGGAGTTCACTTGTATCCAAAGCCTTCCTTTGGGGGCACTTTTGGATGGTCCAAAGGGGCTCGCAACGCATTTCCTGGGGCCTGATGTTTCAGTCGTCATCGATGCCCGCTAGGGATATGTTTAGGGATGCTCGGAAACAGCGAACACGGAGGGTCCAGTTGCATGTGGGGCTGCGTAAAGGCTCCCCTGGGGAGTTCTCTTGTACCCAAAGCCTTCCTTTGCGGGCACTTTTGGATGGTCCAAAGGGGCTCGCAACGCATTTCCTGGGGCTTGATTTTTCAGTCGTCTCCGATGACGGCCAGGGCTACGTTTAGGTTTGCTCAGGAACAGCGAACCCGGAGGGTCCAGTTGCATGTGGGGCTGCGTAAAGGCTCCCCTGGGGAGTTCTCTTGTACCAAAAGCCTTCCTTTGGTGACACTTTTGGATGGTCCAAAGGGGCTTGCAACGCATTTTCTGGGGCTCGGGTTTTCAGTCTTCTCCCATGCCGGCTAGTGATATATTTAGGGTTGCTCGGAAAAATCGAACCCGAAGGGTCCAGTTGCATGTGGGGCTGCGTAAAGGCTCCCCTGGGGAGTTCTCTTGTACCCAAAGCCTTCTTTTGGGGGCACTTTTGGATGGACGAAAAGGGCTCGCAACGCATTTCCTGGGGCCTGATTTTTCAGTCGTCTTCGATGCCGGCTAGGACTATGTTTAGGGATGCTCGGAAACAGCGAACCCGAAGGGTCCAGTTGCATGTGGTGCTGCGTAAAGGCTCCCCTGGGGAGTTCACTTGTACCCAAAGCCTTCCTTTGGGGGCACATTTGGATGGGCGAAAAGGCCTCGGAACGCATTTCCTGGGGCCTGGTTTTTCACGCGTCTCCGAAGACGGCTAGGGCTACGTTTAGGTTTGCTCAGGAACAGGAAACCCTAAGGGTCCAGTTGCATGTGGGGCTGCGTAAAGTCTCCCCTGGGGAGTTCTCTTGTACCCAAAGACTTCCTTTGGTGATACTTTTGGATGGTCCAAAGGGGCTTGCAACGTGTTTTCTGGGGCCCGGGTTTTCAGTCTTCTCCCAAGCCGGCTAGGGATATATTTAGGTTTACCCAGAAAAATCGAACCCGGAGAGTCCAGTTGCATGTGGGGCTGCGTAAAGGCTCCCCTGGGGAGTTCTCTTGTACCCAAAGTCTTCCTTTGGGGGCACTTTTGGATGGGCGAAAAGGCCTCGGAACGCATTTCCTGGGGCCTGATTTTTCACTCGTCTCCAATGACGGCTAGGACTACGTTTAGGTTTGCTCAGGAACAGCAAACCCAGTTGGTCCAGTTGCATGTGGGGCTGCGTAAAGGCTCCCCTGGGGAGTTCACTTGTACCCAAAGCCTTCCTTTGGGGGCACTTTTGGATGGACGAAAAGGGCTCGCAACGCATTTCCTGGGGCCTGATTTTTCAGTCGTCTTCGATGCCGTCTAGGGCTATGTTTAGGGATGCTCGGAAACAGCGAACCCGGAGGGTCCAGTTGCATGTGGGGCTGCGTAAAGGCTCCCCTGGGGAGTTCACTTGTACCCAAAGCCTTCCTTTGCGGGCACTTTTGGATGGACAAAAGGGCTCGCAACGCATTTCCTGGGGCCTGATTTTTCACTCGTCTTCGATGCCGTCTAGGGCTATGTTTAGGGATGCTCGGAAACAGCGAACCCGGAGGGTCCAGTTGCATGTGGGGCTGCGTAAAGGCTCCCCTGGGGAGTTCACTTGTACCCAAAGCCTTCCTTTGGTGACACTTTTGGATAGTCCAAAGGGGCTTGCAACGCGTTTTCTGGGGCCCGGGTTTTCAGTCTTCTCCCAAGCCGGCTAGGGATATATTTAGGATTGCTCGGAAAAATCGAACCCGGAGGGTCCAGTTGCATCTGGGGCTGCGTAAAGGCTCCCCTGGGGAGTTCACTTGTACCCAAAGCCTTCCTTTGGGGGCACTTTTGGATGGTCCAAAGGGGCTCGCAACGCATTTCCTGGGGCCTGATGTTTCAGTCGTCATTGATGCCGGCTAGGGATATGTTTAGGGATGCTCGGAAACAGCGAACACGGAGGGTCCAGTTGCATGTGGGGCTGCGTAAAGGCTCCCCTGGGGAGTTCTCTTGTACCAAAAGCCTTCCTTTGGTGACACTTTTGGATGGTCCAAAGGGGCTTGCAACGCATTTTCTGGGGCTCGGGTTTTCAGTCTTCTCCCATGCCGGCTAGTGATATATTTAGGGTTGCTCGGAAAAATCGAACCTGAAGGGTGCAGTTGCATGTGGGGCTGCGTAAAGGCTCCCCTGGGGAGTTCACTTGTACCCAAAGCCTTCCTTTGGGGGCACTTTTGGATGGGCGAAAAGGGCTCGCAACGCATTTCCTGGGGCTTGATTTTTCAGTCGTCTTCGATGCCGGCTAGGGCTATGTTTAGGGATGCTCGGAAACAGCGAACACGGAGGGTCCAGTTGCATGTGGGGCTGCGTAAAGGCTCCCCTGGGGAGTTCACTTGTACCCAAAGCCTTCCTTTGGGAGCACTTTTGGATGGGCGAAAAGGGCTCGCAACGCATTTCCTGGGGCTTGATTTTTCAGTCGTCTTCGATGCCGGCTAGGGCTATGTTTAGGGATGCTCGGAAACAGCGAACCCGGAGGGTCCAGTTGCATGTGGGGCTGCGTAAAGGCTCCCCTGGGGAGTTCACTTGTACCCAAAGCCTTCCTTTGGGGGCACATTTGGATGGGCGAAAAGGCCTTGGAACGCATTTCCTGGGGCCTGATTTTTCACTCGTCTCCGATGACGGCTAGGGCTACGTTTAGGTTTGCTCAGGAACAGCAAACCCAGAGGGTCCAGTTGCATGTGGGGCTGCGTAAAGGCTCCCCTGGGGAGTTCTCTTGTACCCAAAGACTTCCTTTGGTGATACTTTTGGATGGTCCAAAGGGGCTTGCAACGTGTTTTCTGGGGCCCGGGTTTTCAGTCTTCTCCCATGCCGGCTAGGGATATATTTAGGTTTACCCAGAAAAATCGAACCCGGAGAGTCCAGTTGCATGTGGGGCTGCATAAAGGCTCCCCTGGGGAGTTCACTTGTACCCAAAGCCTTCCTTTTGTGACACTTTTGGATGGTCCAAAGGGGCTTGCAACGCGTTTTCTGGGGCCCGGGTTTTCAGTCTTCTCCCAAGCCGGCTAGGGATATATTTAGGATTGCTTGGAAAAATCGAACCCGGAGGGTCCAGTTGCATGTGGGTCTGCGTAAAGGCTCCCCTCGGGAGTTCACTTGTACCCAAAGCCTTCCTTTGGGGGCACTTTTGGATGGGCGAAAGGGGCTCGCAACGCATTTCCTTGGGCCTGATTTTTCACTCGTCTCCGATGACGGCTAGGGCTATGTTTAGGGATGCTCGGAAACAGCGAACCCGGAGGGTCCAGTTGCATGTGGGGCTGCGTAAAGGCTCCCCTGGGGAGTTCACTTGTACCCAAAGCCTTCCTTTGCGGGCACTTTTGGATGGTCCAAAGGGGCTCGCAACGCGTTTCCTGGGGCCTGATTTTTCAGTCGCCTCTGATGACGGCCAGGGCTACGTTTAGGTTTGCTCAGGAACAGCGAACCCAGAGGGTCCAGTTGCATGTGGGGCTGCGTAAAGGCTCCCCTGGGGAGTTCTCTTGTACCCAAAGCCTTCCTTTGGTGACACTTTTGGATGGTCCAAAGGGGCTTGCAACGTGTTTTCTGGGGCCCGGGTTTTCAGTCTTCTCCCATGCCGGCTAGTGATATATTTAGGTTTACCCGGAAAAATCGAACCCGGAGAGTCCAGTTGCATGTGGGGCTGCGTAAAGGCTCCCCTGGGGAGTTCACTTGTATCCAAAGCCTTCCTTTGGGGGCACTTTTGGATGGTCCAAAGGGGCTCGCAACGCATTTCCTGGGGCCTGATGTTTCAGTCGTCATCGATGCCGGCTAGGGATATATTTAGGATTGCTCAGAAAAATCGAACCCGGTGGGTCCAGTTGCATGTGGGGCTGCGTAAAGGCTCCCCTGGGGAGTTCTCCTGTACCCAAAGTCTTCCTTTGGGGGCACATTTGGATGGGCGAAAAGGCCTCGGAACGCATTTCTTGGGGCCTGATTTTTCACTCGTCTCCGATGACGGCTAGGGCTATGTTTAGGTTTGCTCAGGAACAGCGAACCCGGAGGGTCCAGTTGCATGTGGGGCTGCGTAAAGGCTCCCCTGGGGAGTTCACTTGTACCCAAAGCCTTCCTTTGGGGGCACTTTTGGATGGACAAAAGGGCTCGCAACGAATTTCCTGGGGCCTGATTTTACAGTCGTCTTCGATGCCGGCTAGGGGGCTATGCTTAGGGATGCTCGGAAACAGCGAACCCGGAGGGTCCAGTTGCATGTGGGGCTGCGTAAAGGCTCCCCTGGGGAGTTCACTTGTACCCAAAGCCTTCCTTTGGGGGCACTTTTGGATGGTCCAAAGGGGCTCGCAACGCATTTCCTGGGGCCTGATGTTTCAGTCGTCATCGATGCCGGCTAGGGATATATTTAGGATTGCTCAGAAAAATCGAACCCGGTGGGTCCAGTTGCATGTGGGGCTGCGTAAAGGCTCCCCTGGGGAGTTCACTTGTACCCAAAGCCTTCCTTTGGGGGCACTTTTGGATGGGCGAAAAGGCCTCGGAACGCATTTCCTGGGGCCTGATTTTTCACTCGTCTCCGATGACGGCTAGGGCTACGTTTAGGTTTGCTCAGGAACAGCGAACCCGGAGGGTCCAGTTGCATGTGGGGCTGCGTAAAGGCTCCCCTGGGGAGTTCACTTGTACCCAAAGCCTTCCTTTGGTGACACTTTTGGATAGTCCAAAGGGGCTTGCAACGCGTTTTCTGGGGCCCGGGTTTTCAGTCTTCTCCCAAGCCGGCTAGGGATATATTTAGGATTGCTCGGAAAAATCGAACCCGGAGGGTCCAGTTGCATCTGGGGCTGCGTAAAGGCTCCCCTGGGGAGTTCACTTGTACCCAAAGCCTTCCTTTGGGGGCACTTTTGGATGGTCCAAAGGGGCTCGCAACGCATTTCCTGGGGCCTGATGTTTCAGTCGTCATCGATGCCGGCTAGGGATATGTTTAGGGATGCTCGGAAACAGCGAACACGGAGGGTCCAGTTGCATGTGGGGCTGCGTAAAGGCTCCCCTGGGGAGTTCTCTTGTACCAAAAGCCTTCCTTTGGTGACACTTTTGGATGGTCCAAAGGGGCTTGCAACGCATTTTCTGGGGCTCGGGTTTTCAGTCTTCTCCCATGCCGGCTAGTGATATATTTAGGGTTGCTCGGAAAAATCGAACCTGAAGGGTGCAGTTGCATGTGGGGCTGCGTAAAGGCTCCCCTGGGGAGTTCACTTGTACCCAAAGCCTTCCTTTGGGGGCACTTTTGGATGGGCGAAAAGGGCTCGCAACGCATTTCCTGGGGCTTGATTTTTCAGTCGTCTTCGATGCCGGCTAGGGCTATGTTTAGGGATGCTCGGAAACAGCGAACACGGAGGGTCCAGTTGCATGTGGGGCTGCGTAAAGGCTCCCCTGGGGAGTTCACTTGTACCCAAAGCCTTCCTTTGGGAGCACTTTTGGATGGGCGAAAAGGGCTCGCAACGCATTTCCTGGGGCTTGATTTTTCAGTCGTCTTCGATGCCGGCTAGGGCTATGTTTAGGGATGCTCGGAAACAGCGAACCCGGAGGGTCCAGTTGCATGTGGGGCTGCGTAAAGGCTCCCCTGGGGAGTTCACTTGTACCCAAAGCCTTCCTTTGGGGGCACATTTGGATGGGCGAAAAGGCCTTGGAACGCATTTCCTGGGGCCTGATTTTTCACTCGTCTCCGATGACGGCTAGGGCTACGTTTAGGTTTGCTCAGGAACAGCAAACCCAGAGGGTCCAGTTGCATGTGGGGCTGCGTAAAGGCTCCCCTGGGGAGTTCTCTTGTACCCAAAGACTTCCTTTGGTGATACTTTTGGATGGTCCAAAGGGGCTTGCAACGTGTTTTCTGGGGCCCGGGTTTTCAGTCTTCTCCCATGCCGGCTAGGGATATATTTAGGTTTACCCAGAAAAATCGAACCCGGAGAGTCCAGTTGCATGTGGGGCTGCGTAAAGGCTCCCCTGGGGAGTTCACTTGTACCCAAAGCCTTCCTTTGGTGACACTTTTGGATGGTCCAAAGGGGCTTGCAACGCGTTTTCTGGGGCCCGGGTTTTCAGTCTTCTCCCAAGCCGGCTAGGGATATATTTAGGATTGCTTGGAAAAATCGAACCCGGAGGGTCCAGTTGCATGTGGGTCTGCGTAAAGGCTCCCCTCGGGAGTTCACTTGTACCCAAAGCCTTCCTTTGGGGGCACTTTTGGATGGGCGAAAGGGGCTCGCAACGCATTTCCTTGGGCCTGATTTTTCACTCGTCTCCGATGACGGCTAGGGCTATGTTTAGGGATGCTCGGAAACAGCGAACCCGGAGGGTCCAGTTGCATGTGGGGCTGCGTAAAGGCTCCCCTGGGGAGTTCACTTGTACCCAAAGCCTTCCTTTGCGGGCACTTTTGGATGGTCCAAAGGGGCTCGCAACGCGTTTCCTGGGGCCTGATTTTTCAGTCGCCTCTGATGACGGCCAGGGCTACGTTTAGGTTTGCTCAGGAACAGCGAACCCAGAGGGTCCAGTTGCATGTGGGGCTGCGTAAAGGCTCCCCTGGGGAGTTCTCTTGTACCCAAAGCCTTCCTTTGGTGACACTTTTGGATGGTCCAAAGGGGCTTGCAACGTGTTTTCTGGGGCCCGGGTTTTCAGTCTTCTCCCATGCCGGCTAGTGATATATTTAGGTTTACCCGGAAAAATCGAACCCGGAGAGTCCAGTTGCATGTGGGGCTGCGTAAAGGCTCCCCTGGGGAGTTCACTTGTATCCAAAGCCTTCCTTTGGGGGCACTTTTGGATGGTCCAAAGGGGCTCGCAACGCATTTCCTGGGGCCTGATGTTTCAGTCGTCATCGATGCCGGCTAGGGATATATTTAGGATTGCTCAGAAAAATCGAACCCGGTGGGTCCAGTTGCATGTGGGGCTGCGTAAAGGCTCCCCTGGGGAGTTCTCCTGTACCCAAAGTCTTCCTTTGGGGGCACATTTGGATGGGCGAAAAGGCCTCGGAACGCATTTCTTGGGGCCTGATTTTTCACTCGTCTCCGATGACGGCTAGGGCTACGTTTAGGTTTGCTCAGGAACAGCGAACCCGGAGGGTCCAGTTGCATGTGGGGCTGCGTAAAGGCTCCCCTGGGGAGTTCACTTGTACCCAAAGCCTTCCTTTGGGGGCACTTTTGGATGGACAAAAGGGCTCGCAACGAATTTCCTGGGGCCTGATTTTACAGTCGTCTTCGATGCCGGCTAGGGGGCTATGCTTAGGGATGCTCGGAAACAGCGAACCCGGAGGGTCCAGTTGCATGTGGGGCTGCGTAAAGGCTCCCCTGGGGAGTTCACTTGTACCCAAAGACTTCCTTTGGTGACACTTTTGGATGGTCCAATGGGGCTTGCAACTTGTTTTCTGGGGCCCGGGTTTTCAGTCTTCTCCCAAGCCGGCTAGGGATATATTTAGGATTGCTCGGAAAAATCAAACCCGGAGGGTCCAGTTGCATGTGGGGCTGCGTAAAGGCTCCCCTGGGGAGTTCACTTGTATCCAAAGCCTACCTTTGGGGGCACTTTTGGATGGTCCAAACGGGCTCGCAACGCATTTCCTGGGGCCTGATGTTTCAGTCATCATCTATGCCGGCTAGGGATATGTTTAGGGATGCTCGGAAACAGCGAACACGGAGGGTCCAGTTGCATGTGGGGCTGCGTAAAGGCTCCCCTGGGGAGTTCACTTGTATCCAAAGCCTTCCTTTGGGGGCACTTTTGGATGGTCCAAAGGGGCTCGCAACGCATTTCCTGGGGCCTGATGTTTCAGTCGTCATCGATGCCGGCTAGGGATATATTTAGGATTGCTCAGAAAAATCGAACCCGGTGGGTCCAGTTGCATGTGGGGCTGCGTAAAGGCTCCCCTGGGGAGTTCACTTGTACCCAAAGCCTTCCTTTGGGGGCACTTTTGGATGGGCGAAAAGGCCTCGGAACGCATTTCCTGGGGCCTGATTTTTCACTCGTCTCCGATGACGGCTAGGGCTACGTTTAGGTTTGCTCAGGAACAGCGAACCCGGAGGGTCCAGTTGCATGTGGGGCTGCGTAAAGGCTCCCCTGGGGAGTTCACTTGTACCCAAAGACTTCCTTTGGTGACACTTTTGGATGGTCCAAAGGGGCTTGCAACGCGTTTTCTGGGGCCTGGGTTTTCAGTCTTCTCCCAAGCCGGCTAGGGCTATGTTTAGGGATGCTCGGAAACAGCGAACCCGAAGGGTCCAGTTGCATGTGGGGCTGCGTAAAGGCTCCCCTGGAGAGTTCACTTGTACCCAAAGCCTTCCTTTGGGGGCACTTTTGGATGGGCGAAAAGGGCTCGCAACGCATTTCCTGGGGCTTAATTTTTCAGTCGTCTTCGATGCCGGCTAGGGCTATGTTTAGGGATGCTCGGAAACAGCGAACCCGGAGGGTCCAGTTGCATGTGGGGCTGCGTAAAGGCTCCCCTGGGGAGTTCACTTGTACCCAAAGCCTTCCTTTGGTGACACTTTTGGATAGTCCAAAGGGGCTTGCAACGCGTTTTCTGGGGCCCGGGTTTTCAGTCTTCTCCCAAGCCGGCTAGGGATATATTTAGGATTGCTCGGAAAAATCGAACCCGGAGGGTCCAGTTGCATCTGGGGCTGCGTAAAGGCTCCCCTGGGGAGTTCACTTGTACCCAAAGCCTTCCTTTGGGGGCACTTTTGGATGGTCCAAAGGGGCTCGCAACGCATTTCCTGGGGCCTGATGTTTCAGTCGTCATCGATGCCGGCTAGGGATATGTTTAGGGATGCTCGGAAACAGCGAACACGGAGGGTCCAGTTGCATGTGGGGCTGCGTAAAGGCTCCCCTGGGGAGTTCTCTTGTACCAAAAGCCTTCCTTTGGTGACACTTTTGGATGGTCCAAAGGGGCTTGCAACGCATTTTCTGGGGCTCGGGTTTTCAGTCTTCTCCCATGCCGGCTAGTGATATATTTAGGGTTGCTCGGAAAAATCGAACCTGAAGGGTCCAGTTGCATGTGGGGCTGCGTAAAGGCTCCCCTGGGGAGTTCACTTGTACCCAAAGCCTTCCTTTGGGGGCACTTTTGGATGGGCGAAAAGGGCTCGCAACGCATTTCCTGGGGCTTGATTTTTCAGTCGTCTTCGATGCCGGCTAGGGCTATGTTTAGGGATGCTCGGAAACAGCGAACCCGGAGGGTCCAGTTGCATGTGGGGCTGCGTAAAGGCTCCCCTGGGGAGTTCACTTGTACCCAAAGCCTTCCTTTGGGAGCACTTTTGGATGGGCGAAAAGGGCTCGCAACGCATTTCCTGGGGCTTGATTTTTCAGTCGTCTTCGATGCCGGCTAGGGCTATGTTTAGGGATGCTCGGAAACAGCGAACCCGGAGGGTCCAGTTGCATGTGGGGCTGCGTAAAGGCTCCCCTGGGGAGTTCACTTGTACCCAAAGCCTTCCTTTCGGGGCACATTTGGATGGGCGAAAAGGCCTTGGAACGCATTTCCTGGGGCTTGATTTTTCACTCGTCTCCGATGACGGCTAGGGCTACGTTTAGGTTTGCTCAGGAACAGCAAACCCAGAGGGTCCAGTTGCATGTGGGGCTGCGTAAAGGCTCCCCTGGGGAGTTCACTTGTACCCAAAGACTTCCTTTGGTGATACTTTTGGATGGTCCAAAGGGGCTTGCAACTTGTTTTCTGGGGCCCGGGTTTTCAGTCTTCTCCCATGCCGGCTAGGGATATATTTAGGTTTACCCAGAAAAATCGAACCCGGAGAGTCCAGTTGCATGTGGGGCTGCGTACAGGCTCCCCTGGGGAGTTCACTTGTACCCAAAGCCTTCCTTTGGTGACACTTTTGGATGGTCCAAAGGGGCTTGCAACGCGTTTTCTGGGGCCCGGGTTTTCAGTCTTCTCCCAAGCCGGCTAGGGATATATTTAGGATTGCTTGGAAAAATCGAACCCGGAGGGTCCAGTTGCATGTGGGTCTGCGTAAAGGCTCCCCTCGGGAGTTCACTTGTACCCAAAGCCTTCCTTTGGGGGCACTTTTGGATGGGCGAAAGGGGCTCGCAACGCATTTCCTTGGGCCTGATTTTTCACTCGTCTCCGATGACGGCTAGGGCTATGTTTAGGGATGCTCGGAAACAGCGAACCCGGAGGGTCCAGTTGCATGTGGGGCTGCGTAAAGGCTCCCCTGGGGAGTTCACTTGTATCCAAAGCCTTCCTTTGGGGGCACTTTTGGATGGTCCAAAGGGGCTCGCAACGCATTTCCTGGGGCCTGATGTTTCAGTCGTCATCGATGCCGGCTAGGGATATATTTAGGATTGCTCAGAAAAATCGAACCCGGTGGGTCCAGTTGCATGTGGGGCTGCGTAAAGGCTCCCCTGGGGAGTTCACTTGTACCCAAAGCCTTCCTTTGGGGGCACTTTTGGATGGACAAAAGGGCTCGCAACGAATTTCCTGGGGCCTGATTTTACAGTCGTCTTCGATGCCGGCTAGGGGGCTATGCTTAGGGATGCTCGGAAACAGCGAACCCGGAGGGTCCAGTTGCATGTGGGGCTGCGTAAAGGCTCCCCTGGGGAGTTCACTTGTACCCAAAGACTTCCTTTGGTGACACTTTTGGATGGTCCAATGGGGCTTGCAACGCGTTTTCTGGGGCCCGGGTTTTCAGTCTTCTCCCAAGCCGGCTAGGGATATATTTAGGATTGCTCGGAAAAATCAAACCCGGAGAGTCCAGTTGCATGTGGGGCTGCGTAAAGGCTCCCCTGGGGAGTTCACTTGTATCCAAAGCCTACCTTTGGGGGCACTTTTGGATGGTCCAAACGGGCTCGCAACGCATTTCCTGGGGCCTGATGTTTCAGTCATCATCGATGCCGGCTAGGGATATGTTTAGGGATGCTCGGAAACAGCGAACACGGAGGGTCCAGTTGCATGTGGGGCTGCGTAAAGGCTCCCCTGGGGAGTTCACTTGTATCCAAAGCCTTCCTTTGGGGGCACTTTTGGATGGTCCAAAGGGGCTCGCAACGCATTTCCTGGGGCCTGATGTTTCAGTCGTCATCGATGCCGGCTAGGGATATATTTAGGTTTGCTCGGAAAAATCGAACCCGGAGGGTCCAGTTGCATGTGGGGCTGCGTAAAGGCTCCCCTGGGGAGTTCACTTGTACCCAAAGCCTTCCTTTGGGGGCACTTTTGGATGGGCGAAAAGGCCTCGGAACGCATTTCCTGGGGCCTGATTTTTCACTCGTCTCCGATGACGGCTAGGGCTACGTTTAGGTTTGCTCAGGAACAGCGAACCCGGAGGGTCCAGTTGCATGTGGGGCTGCGTAAAGGCTCCCCTGGGGAGTTCACTTGTACCCAAAGACTTCCTTTGGTGACACTTTTGGATGGTCCAAAGGGGCTTGCAACGCGTTTTCTGGGGCCTGGGTTTTCAGTCTTCTCCCAAGCCGGCTAGGGATATATTTAGGATTGCTCGGAAAAATCGAACCCGGAGGGTCCAGTTGCATGTGGGGCTGCGTAAAGGCTCCCCTGGGGAGTTCACTTGTACCCAAAGCCTTCCTTTGGGGGAAATTTTGGATGGACGAAAAGGGCTCGCAACGCATTTCCTGGGGCCTGATTTTTCATTCGTCTTCGATGCCGTCTAGGGCTATGTTTAGGGATGCTCGGAAACAGCGAACCCGGAGGGTCCAGTTGCATGTGGGGCTGCGTAAAGGCTCCCCTGGGGATTTCTCCTGTACCCAAAGTCTTCCTTTGGGGGCACATTTGGATGGGCGAAAAGGCCTCGGAACGCATTTCCTGGGGCCTGATTTTTCACTCGTCTCCGATGACGGCTAGGGCTACGTTTAGGTTTGCTCAGGAACAGCGAACCCGGAGGGTCCAGTTGCATGTGGGGCTGCGTAAAGGCTCCCCTGGGGAGTTCACTTGTACCCAAAGCCTTCCTTTGGGGGCACTTTTGGATGGACAAAAGGGCTCGCAACTCATTTCCTGGGGCCTGATATTTCAGTCGTCTTCGATGCCGGCTAGGGCTATGTTTAGGGATGCTCGGAAACAGCGAACCCGGAGGGTCCAGTTGCATGTGGGGCTGCGTAAAGGCTCCCCTGGGGAGTTCACTTGTACCCAAAGCCTTCCTTTGGTGACACTTTTGGATGGTCCAAAGGGGCTTGCAACGCGTTTTCTGGGGCCCGGGTTTTCAGTCTTCTCCCAAGCCGGCTAGGGATATATTTAGGATTGCTCGGAAAAATCGAACCCGGAGGGTCCAGTTGCATGTGGGGCTGCGTAAAGGCTCCCCTGGGGAGTTCACTTGTACCCAAAGCCTTCCTTTGGGGGAAATTTTGGATGGACGAAAAGGGCTCGCAACGCATTTCCTGGGGCCTGACTTTTCAGTCGTCTTCGACGCCGGCTAGGGCTATGTTTAGGGATGCTCGGAAACAGCGAACCCGGAGGGTCCAGTTTCATGTGGGGCTGCGTAAAGGCTCCCCTGGGGAGTTCACTTGTACCCAAAGCCTTCCTTTGGGGGCACTTTTGGATGGACAAAAGGGCTCGCAACGCATTTCCTGGGGCCTGATTTTTCACTCGTCTCCGATGACGGCTAGGACTATGTTTAGGGATGCTCGGAAACAGCGAACCCGAAGGGTCCAGTTGCATGTGAGGCTGCGTAAAGGCTCCCCTGGGGAGTTCACTTGTACCCAAAGCCTTCCTTTGGGGGCACTTTTGGATGGGCTAAAAGGGCTCGCAACGCATTTCCTGGGGCTTGATTTTTCAGTCGTCTTCGATGCCGGCTAGGGCTATGTTTAGGGATGCTCGGAAACAGCGAACCCGGAGGGTCCAGTTGCATGTGGGGCTGCGTAAAGGCTCCCCTGGGCAGTTCACTTGTACCCAAAGCCTTCCTTTGGTGACACTTTTGGATGGTCCAAAGGGGCTTGCAACGCGTTTTCTGGGGCCCGGGTTTTCAGTCTTCTCCCAAGCCGGCTAGGGATATATTTAGGATTGCTCGGAAAAATCGAACCCGGAGGGTCCAGTTGCATGTGGGGCTGCGTAAAGGCTCCCCTGGGGAGTTCACTTGTATCCAAAGCCTTCCTTTTGGGGCACTTTTGGATGGTCCGAAGGGGCTTGCAACGCATTTCCTGGGGCCTGATGTTTCAGTCGTCATCGATGCCGGCTAGGGATATGTTTAGGGATGCTCGGAAACAGCGAACCCGGAGGGTCCAGTTGCATGTGGGGCTGCGTAAAGGCTCCCCTGGGGAGTTCACTTGTACCCAAAGCCTTCCTTTGGGGGCACTTTTGGATGGGCGAAAAGGGCTCGCAACGCATTTCCTGTGGCCTGATTTTTCACTCGTCTCCGATGACGGCTAGTGCTATGTTTAGGGATGCTCGGAAACAGCGAACCCGGAGGGTCCAGTTGCATGTGGGGCTGCGTAAAGGCTCCCCTGGGGAGTTCACTTGTACCCAAAGCCTTCCTTTGGGGGAAATTTTGGATGGACGAAAAGGGCTCGCAACGCATTTCCTGGGGCCTGATTTTTCATTCGTCTTCGATGCCGTCTAGGGCTATGTTTAGGGATGCTCGGAAACAGCGAACCCGGAGGGTCCAGTTGCATGTGGGGCTGCGTAAAGGCTCCCCTGGGGATTTCTCCTGTACCCAAAGTCTTCCTTTGGGGGCACATTTGGATGGGCGAAAAGGCCTCGGAACGCATTTCCTGGGGCCTGATTTTTCACTCGTCTCCGATGACGGCTAGGGCTACGTTTAGGTTTGCTCAGGAACAGCGAACCCGGAGGGTCCAGTTGCATGTGGGGCTGCGTAAAGGCTCCCCTGGGGAGTTCACTTGTACCCAAAGCCTTCCTTTGGGGGCACTTTTGGATGGACAAAAGGGCTCGCAACGCATTTCCTGGGGCCTGATATTTCAGTCGTCTTCGATGCCGGCTAGGGCTATGTTTAGGGATGCTCGGAAACAGCGAACCCGGAGGGTCCAGTTGCATGTGGGGCTGCGTAAAGGCTCCCCTGGGGAGTTCACTTGTACCCAAAGCCTTCCTTTGGGGGAAATTTTGGATGGACGAAAAGGGCTCGCAACGCATTTCCTGGGGCCTGACTTTTCAGTCGTCTTCGACGCCGGCTAGGGCTATGTTTAGGGATGCTCGGAAACAGCGAACCCGAAGGGTCCAGTTGCATGTGAGGCTGCGTAAAGGCTCCCCTGGGGAGTTCACTTGTACCCAAAGCCTTCCTTTGGGGGCACTTTTGGATGGGCTAAAAGGGCTCGCAACGCATTTCCTGGGGCTTGATTTTTCAGTCGTCTTCGATGCCGTCTAGGGCTATGTTTAGGGATGCTCGGAAACAGCGAACCCGGAGGGTCCAGTTGCATGTGGGGCTGCGTAAAGGCTCCCCTGGGCAGTTCACTTGTACCCAAAGCCTTCCTTTGGTGACACTTTTGGATGGTCCAAAGGGGCTTGCAACGCGTTTTCTGGGGCCCGGGTTTTCAGTCTTCTCCCAAGCCGGCTAGGGATATATTTAGGATTGCTCGGAAAAATCGAACCCGGAGGGTCCAGTTGCATGTGGGGCTGCGTAAAGGCTCCCCTGGGGAGTTCACTTGTATCCAAAGCCTTCCTTTTGGGGCACTTTTGGATGGTCCGAAGGGGCTTGCAACGCATTTCCTGGGGCCTGATGTTTCAGTCGTCATCGATGCCGGCTAGGGATATGTTTAGGGATGCTCGGAAACAGCGAACCCGGAGGGTCCAGTTGCATGTGGGGCTGCGTAAAGGCTCCCCTGGGGAGTTCACTTGTACCCAAAGCCTTCATTTGGGGGCACTTTTGGATGGGCGAAAAGGGCTCGCAACGCATTTCCTGGGGCCTGATTTTTCACTCGTCTCCGATGACGGCTAGTGCTATGTTTAGGGATGCTCGGAAACAGTGAACCCGGAGGGTCCAGTTGCATGTGGGGCTGCGTAAAGGCTCCCCTGGGGAGTTCACTTGTACCCAAAGCCTTCCTTTGGGGGCACTTTTGGATGGGCAAAAAGGGCTCGCAACGCATTTCCTGGGGCCTGATTTTTCACTCGTCTCCGATGACGGCTAGGGCTATGTTTAGGGATGCTCGGAAACAGCGAACCCGGAGGGTCCAGTTGCATGTGGGGCTGCGTAAAGGCTCCCCTGGGGAGTTCACTTGTACCCAAAGCCTTCCTTTGCGGGCACTTTTGGATGGTCCAAAGGGGCTCGCAACGCATTTCCTGGGGCCTGATTTTTCAGTCGTCTCCGATGACGGCCAGGGCTACGTTTAGGTTTGCTCAGGAACAGCGAACCCGGAGGGTCCAGTTGCATGTGGGGCTGCGTAAAGGCTCCCCTGGGGAGTTCACTTGTACCCAAAGCCTTCCTTTGGGGGCACTTTTGGATGGGCGAAAAGGGCTCGCAACGCATTTCCTGGGGCCTGATTTTTCAGTCGTCTTCGATGCCGGCTAGGGCTATGTTTAGGGATGCTCAGAAACAGCGAACCCGGAGGGTCCAGTTGCATGTGGGGCTGCGTAAAGGCTCCCCTGGGGAGTTCACTTGTACCCAAAGACTTCCTTTGGTGACACTTTTGGATGGTCCAAAGGGGCTTGCAACGCGTTTTCTGGGGCCCGGGTTTTCAGTCTTCTCCCAAGCCGGCTAGGGATATATTTAGGATTGCTCGGAAAAATCGAACCCGGAGGGTCCAGTTGCATGTGGGGCTGCGTAAAGGCTCCCCTGGGGAGTTCACTTGTACCCAAAGCCTTCCTTTGGGGGAAATTTTGGATGGACGAAAAGGGCTCGCAACGCATTTCCTGGGGCCTGACTTTTCAGTCGTCTTCGATGCCGTCTAGGGCTATGTTTAGGGATGCTCGGAAACAGCGAACCCGGAGGGTCCAGTTTCATGTGGGGCTACGTAAAGGCTCCCCTGGGGAGTTCTCCTGTACCCAAAGCCTTCCTTTGGGGGCACTTTTGGATGGACAAAAGGGCTCGCAACGCATTTCCTGGGGCCTGATTTTTCACTCGTCTCCGATGACGGCTAGGACTATGTTTAGGGATGCTCGGAAACAGCGAACCCGAAGGGTCCAGTTGCATGTGAGGCTGCGTAAAGGCTCCCCTGGGGAGTTCACTTGTACCCAAAGCCTTCCTTTGGGGGCACTTTTGGATGGGCGAAAAGGGCTCGCAACGCATTTCCTGGGGCTTGATTTTTCAGTCGTCTTCGATGCCGGCTCGGGCTATGTTTAGGGATGCTCGGAAACAGCGAACCCGGAGGGTCCAGTTGCATGTGGGGCTGCGTAAAGGCTCCCCTGGGGAGTTCACTTGTACCCAAAGACTTCCTTTGGTGACACTTTTGGATGGTCCAATGGGGCTTGCAACGCGTTTTCTGGGGCCCGGGTTTTCAGTCTTCTCCCAAGCCGGCTAGGGATATATTTAGGATTGCTCGGAAAAATCGAACCCGGAGGGTCCAGTTGCATCTGGGGCTGCGTAAAGGCTCCCCTGGGGAGTTCACTTGTATCCAAAGCCTACCTTTGGGGGCACTTTTGGATGGTCCAAAGGGGCTCGCAACGCATTTCCTGGGGCCTGATGTTTCAGTCGTCATCGATGCCGGCTAGGGATATGTTTAGAAATGCTCGGAAACAGCGAACCCGGAGGGTCCAGTTGCATGTGGGGCTGCGTAAAGGCTCCCCTGGGGAGTTCACTTGTATCCAAAGCCTTCCTTTGGGGGCACTTTTGGATGGTCCAAAGGGGCTCGAAACGCATTTCCTGGGGCCTGATGTTTCAGTCGTCATCGATGCCGGTTAGGGATATATTTAGGATTGCTCAGAAAAATCGAACCCGGTGGGTCCAGTTGCATGTGGGGCTGCGTAAAGGCTCCCCTGGGGAGATCACTTGTACCCAAAGCCTTCCTTTGGGGGCACTTTTGGATGGTCCGAAGGGGCTTGCAACGCATTTCCTGGGGCCTGATTTTTCACTTGTCTTCTATGCCGGCTAGGGCTATGTTTAGGGATACTCGGAAACAGCGAACCCGGAGGGTCCAGTTGCATGTGGGGCTGCGTAAAGGATCCCCTGGGGAGTTCACTTGAAACCAAAGCCTTCCTTTGGGGGCACTTTTGGATGGTCCGAAGGGGCTCGCAACGCATTTCCTGGGGCCTGATTTTTCATTCGTCTTCGATGCCGTCTAGGGCTATGTTTAGGGATGCTCGGAAACAGCGAACCCGGAGGGTCCAGTTGCATGTGGGGCTGCGTAAAGGCTCCCCTGGGGAGTTCTCTTGTACCCAAAGCCTTCCTTTGCGGGCACTTTTGGATGGGCGAAAAGGCCTCGGAACGCATTTCCTGGGGCCTGATTTTTCACTCGTCTCCGATGACGGCTAGGGCTACGTTTAGGTTTGCTCAGGAACAGCGAACCCGGAGGGTCCAGTTGCATGTGGGGCTGCGTAAAGGCTCCCCTGGGGAGTTCACTTGTACCCAAAGCCTTCCTTTGCGGGCACTTTTGGATGGACAAAAGGGCTCGCAACGCATTTCCTGGGGCCTGATTTTTCAGTCGTCTTCGATGCCGGCTAGGGCTATGTTTAGGGATGCTCGGAAACAGCGAACACGGAGGGTCCAGTTGCATGTGGGGCTGCGTAAAGGCTCCCCTGGGGAGTTCACTTGTACCCAAAGCCTTCCTTTGGTGACACTTTTGGATGGTCCAAAGGGGCTTGCAACGCGTTTTCTGGGGCCCGGGTTTTCAGTCTTCTCCCATGCCGGCTAGGGATATATTTAGGATTGCTCGGAAAAATCGAACCCGTAGGGTCCAGTTGCATGTGGGGCTGCGTAAAGGCTCCCCTGGGGAGTTCACTTGTACCCAAAGCCTTCCTTTGGTGACACTTTTGGATGGTCCAAAGGGGCTTGCAACGCGTTTTCTGGGGCCCGGGTTTTCAGTCTTCTCCCATGCCGGCTAGGGATATATTTTGGATTGCTCGGAAAAATCGAACCCGGAGGGTCCAGTTGCATGTGGGGCTGCGTAAAGGCTCCCCTGGGGAGTTCACTTGTACCCAAAGCCTTCCTTTGGGGGAAATTTTGGATGGACGAAAAGGGCTCGCAACGCATTTCCTGGGGCCTGACTTTTCAGTCGTCTTCGATGCCGGCTAGGGCTATGTTTAGGGATGCTCGGAAACATCGAACCCGGAGGGTCCAGTTTCATGTGGGGCTGCGTAAAGGCTCCCCTGGGGAGTTCACTTGTACCCAAAGCCTTCCTTTGGGGGCACTTTTGGATGGACAAAAGGGCTCGCAACGCATTTCCTGGGGTCTGATTTTTCACTCGTCTCCGATGACGGCTAGGACTATGTTTAGGGATGCTCGGAAACAGCGAACCCGAAGGGTCCAGTTGCATGTGAGGCTGCGTAAAGGCTCCCCTGGGGAGTTCACTTGAACCCAAAGCCTTCCTTTGGGGGCACTTTTGGATGGGCAAAAGGGGCTCGCAACGCATTTCCTGGGGCCTGATTTTTCACTCGTCTCCGATGACGGCTAGTGCTATGTTTAGGGATGCTCGGAAACAGCGAACCTGGAGGGTCCAGTTGCATGTGGGGCTGCGTAAAGGCTCCCCTGGGGAGTTCACTTGTACCCAAAGCCTTCCTTTGGGGGCACTTTTGGATGGACAAAAGGGCTCGCAACGCATTTCCTGGGGCCTGATTTTTCACTCGTCTCCGATGACGGCTAGGACTATGTTTAGGGATGCTCGGAAACAGCGAACCCGAAGGGTCCAGTTGCATGTGAGGCTGCGTAAAGGCTCCCCTGGGGAGTTCACTTGAACCCAAAGCCTTCCTTTGGGGGCACTTTTGGATGGGCAAAAGGGGCTCGCAACGCATTTCCTGGGGCCTGATTTTTCACTCGTCTCCGATGACGGCTAGTGCTATGTTTAGGGATGCTCGGAAACAGCGAACCCGGAGGGTCCAGTTGCATGTGGGGCTGCGTAAAGGCTCCCCTGGGGAGTTCACTTGTACCCAAAGCCTTCCTTTGGGGGCACTTTTGGATGGTCCAAAGGGGCTCGCAACGCGTTTCCTGGGGCCTGATTTTTCAGTCGTCTCCGATGACGGCCAGGGCTACGTTTAGGTTTGCTCAGGAACAGCGAACCCGGAGGGTCCAGTTGCATGTGGGGCTGCGTAAAGGCTCCCCTGGGGAGTTCACTTGTACCCAAAGCCTTCCTTTGGTGACACTTTTGGATGGTCCAAAGTGGCTTGAAACGCATTTTCTGGGGCTCGGGTTTTCAGTCGTCTTCGATGCCGTCTAGGGCTATGTTTAGGGATGCTCGGAAACAGCGAACCCGGAGGGTCCAGTTGCATGTGGGGCTGCGTAAAGGCTCCCCTGGGGCGTTCTCCTGTACCCAAAGTCTTCCTTTGGGGGCACATTTGGATGGGCGAAAAGGCCTCGGAACGCATTTCCTGGGGCCTGATTTTTCACTCGTCTCCGATGACGGCTAGGGCTACGTTTAGGTTTCCTCAGGAACAGCGATCCAGGAGGGTCCAGTTGCATGTGGGGCTGCGTAAAGGCTCCCCTGGGGAGTTCACTTGTACCCAAAGACTTCCTTTGGTGACACTTTTGGATGGTCCAAAGGGGCTTGCAACGCGTTTTCTGGGGCCCGGGTTTTCAGTCTTCTCCCAAGCCGGCTAGGGATATATTTAGGATTGCTCGGAAAAATCGAACCCGGAGGGTCCAATTGCATGTGGGGCTGCGTAAAGGCTCCCCTGGGGAGTTCACTTGTATCCAAAGCCTTCCTTTTGGGGCACTTTTGGATGGTCCGAAGGGGCTTGCAACGCATTTCCTGGGGCCTGATGTTTCAGTCGTCATCGATGCCGGCTAGGGATATGTTTAGGGATGCTCGGAAACAGCGAACCCGGAGGGTCCAGTTGCATGTGGGGCTGCGTAAAGGCTCCCCTGGGGAGTTCACTTGTACCCAAAGCCTTCCTTTGGGGGCACTTTTGGATGGGCGAAAAGGGCTCGCAACGCATTTCCTGTGGCCTGATTTTTCACTCGTCTCCGATGACGGCTAGTGCTATGTTTAGGGATGCTCGGAAACAGCGAACCCGGAGGGTCCAGTTGCATGTGGGGCTGCGTAAAGGCTCCCCTGGGGAGTTCACTTGTACCCAAAGACTTCCTTTGGGGGAAATTTTGGATGGACGAAAAGGGCTCGCAACGCATTTCCTGGGGCCTGATTTTTCATTCGTCTTCGATGCCGTCTAGGGCTATGTTTAGGGATGCTCGGAAACAGCGAACCCGGAGGGTCCAGTTGCATGTGGGGCTGCGTAAAGGCTCCCCTGGGGATTTCTCCTGTACCCAAAGTCTTCCTTTGGGGGCACATTTGGATGGGCGAAAAGGCCTCGGAACGCATTTCCTGGGGCCTGATTTTTCACTCGTCTCCGATGACGGCTAGGGCTACGTTTAGGTTTGCTCAGGAACAGCGAACCCGGAGGGTCCAGTTGCATGTGGGGCTGCGTAAAGGCTCCCCTGGGGAGTTCACTTGTACCCAAAGCCTTCCTTTGGGGGCACTTTTGGATGGACAAAAGGGCTCGCAACGCATTTCCTGGGGCCTGATATTTCAGTCGTCTTCGATGCCGGCTAGGGCTATGTTTAGGGATGCTCGGAAACAGCGAACCCGGAGGGTCCAGTTGCATGTGGGGCTGCGTAAAGGCTCCCCTGGGGAGTTCACTTGTACCCAAAGCCTTCCTTTGGTGACACTTTTGGATGGTCCAAAGGGGCTTGCAACGCGTTTTCTGGGGCCCGGGTTTTCAGTCTTCTCCCAAGCCGGCTAGGGATATATTTAGGATTGCTCGGAAAAATCGAACCCGGAGGGTCCAGTTTCATGTGGGGCTGCGTAAAGGCTCCCCTGGGGAGTTCACTTGTACCCAAAGCCTTCCTTTGGGGGAAATTTTGGATGGACGAAAAGGGCTCGCAACGCATTTCCTGGGGCCTGACTTTTCAGTCGTCTTCGACGCCGGCTAGGGCTATGTTTAGGGATGCTCGGAAACAGCGAACCCGGAGGGTCCAGTTTCATGTGGGGCTGCGTAAAGGCTCCCCTGGGGAGTTCACTTGTACCCAAAGCCTTCCTTTGGGGGCACTTTTGGATGGACAAAAGGGCTCGCAACGCATTTCCTGGGGCCTGATTTTTCACTCGTCTCCGATGACGGCTAGGACTATGTTTAGGGATGCTCGGAAACAGCGAACCCGAAGGGTCCAGTTGCATGTGAGGCTGCGTAAAGGCTCCCCTGGGGAGTTCACTTGTACCCAAAGCCTTCCTTTGGGGGCACTTTTGGATGGGCTAAAAGGGCTCGCAACGCATTTCCTGGGGCTTGATTTTTCAGTCGTCTTCGATGCCGTCTAGGGCTATGTTTAGGGATGCTCGGAAACAGCGAACCCGGAGGGTCCAGTTGCATGTGGGGCTGCGTAAAGGCTCCCCTGGGCAGTTCACTTGTACCCAAAGCCTTCCTTTGGTGACACTTTTGGATGGTCCAAAGGGGCTTGCAACGCGTTTTCTGGGGCCCGGGTTTTCAGTCTTCTCCCAAGCCGGCTAGGGATATATTTAGGATTGCTCGGAAAAATCGAACCCGGAGGGTCCAGTTGCATGTGGGGCTGCGTAAAGGCTCCCCTGGGGAGTTCACTTGTATCCAAAGCCTTCCTTTTGGGGCACTTTTGGATGGTCCGAAGGGGCTTGCAACGCATTTCCTGGGGCCTGATGTTTCAGTCGTCATCGATGCCGGCTAGGGATATGTTTAGGGATGCTCGGAAACAGCGAACCCGGAGGGTCCAGTTGCATGTGGGGCTGCGTAAAGGCTCCCCTGGGGAGTTCACTTGTACCCAAAGCCTTCCTTTGGGGGCACTTTTGGATGGGCGAAAAGGGCTCGCAACGCATTTCCTGTGGCCTGATTTTTCACTCGTCTCCGATGACGGCTAGTGCTATGTTTAGGGATGCTCGGAAACAGTGAACCCGGAGGGTCCAGTTGCATGTGGGGCTGCGTAAAGGATCCCCTGGGGAGTTCACTTGTACCCAAAGCCTTCCTTTGGGGGCACTTTTGGATGGGCAAAAAGGGCTCGCAACGCATTTCCTGGGGCCTGATTTTTCACTCGTCTCCGATGACGGCTAGGGCTATGTTTAGGGATGCTCGGAAACAGCGAACCCGGAGGGTCCAGTTGCATGTGGGGCTGCGTAAAGGCTCCCCTGGGGAGTTCACTTGTACCCAAAGCCTTCCTTTGGGGGCACTTTTGGATGGTCCAAAGGGCTCGCAACGCATTTCCTGGGGCCTGATTTTTCACTCGTCTCCGATGACGGCTAGGACTATGTTTAGGGATGCTCGGAAACAGCGAACCTGAAGGGTCCAGTTGCATGTGGGGCTGCGTAAAGGCTCCCCTGGGGAGTTCACTTTTACCCAAAGCCTTCCTTTGGGGGCACTTTTGGATGGGCGAAAAGGGCTCGCAACGCATTTCCTGGGGCTTGATTATTCAGTCGTCTTCGATGCCGGCTAGGGCTATGTTTAGGGATGCTCGGAAACAGCGAACCCGGAGGGTCCAGTTGCATGTGGGGCTGCGTAAAGGCTCCCCTGGGGAGTTCACTTGTACCCAAAGCCTTCCTTTGGTGACACTTTTGGATGGTCCAAAGGGGCTTGCAACGCGTTTTCTGGGGCCCGGGTTTTCAGTCTTCTCCCAAGCCGGCTAGGGATATATATAGGATTGCTCGGAAAAATCGAACCCGAAGGGTCCAGTTGCATGTGGGGCTGCGTAAAGGCTCCCCTGGGGAGTTCACTTGTATCCAAAGCCTTCCTTTGGGGGCACTTTTGGATGGTCCAAAGGGGCTCGCAACGCATTTCCTGGGGCCTGATGTTTCAGTCGTCATCGATGCCGGCTAGGGATATGTTTAGGGATGCTCGGAAACAGCGAACACGGAGGGTCCAGTTGCATGTGGGGCTGCGTAAAGGCTCCCCTGGGGAGTTCTCTTGTACCCAAAGCCTTCCTTTGCGGGCACTTTTGGATGGTCCGAAGGTGCTCGCAACGCATTTCCTGGGGCTTGATTTTTCAGTCGTCTTCGATGCCGTCTAGGGCTATGTTTCGGGATGCTCGGAAACAGCGAACCCGGAGGGTCCAGTTGCATGTGGGGCTGCGTAAAGGCTCCCCTGGGGAGTTCTCCTGTACCCAAAGTCTTCCTTTGGGGGCACTTTTGGATGGGCGAAAAGGCCTCTGAACGCATTTCCTGGGGCCTGATTTTTCACTCGTCTCCGATGACGGCTAGGGCTACGTTTAGGTTTGCTCAGGAACAGCGAACCCGGAGGGTCCAGTTGCATGTGGGGCTGCGTAAAGGCTCCCCTGGGGAGTTCACTTGTACCCAAAGCCTTCCTTTGGGGGCACTTTTGGATGGACGAAAAGGCCTCGCAACGCATTTCCTGGGGCTTGATTTTTCAGTCGTCTTCGATGCCGGCTAGGGATATGTTTAGGATTGCTCGGAAAAATCGAACCCGGAGGGTCCAGTTGCATGTGGGGCTGCGTAAAGGCTCCCCTGGGGAGTTCACTTGTACCCAAAGCCTTCCTTTGGGGGCACTTTTGGATGGACGAAAAGGCCTCGCAACGCATTTCCTGGGGCTTGATTTTTCAGTCGTCTTCGATGCCGGCTAGGGCTATGTTTAGGGATGCTCGGAAACAGCGAACCCGGAGGGTCCAGTTGCATGTGGGGCTGCGTAAAGGCTCCCCTGGGGAGTTCACTTGTACCCAAAGCCTTCCTTTGGGGGCACTTTTGGATGGTCCAAAGGGCTCGCAACGCATTTCCTGGGGCCTGATTTTTCACTCGTCTCCGATGACGGCTAGGACTATGTTTAGGGATGCTCGGAAACAGCGAACCCGAAGGGTCCAGTTGCATGTGGGGCTGCGTAAAGGCTCCCCTGGGGAGTTCACTTTTACCCAAAGCCTTCCTTTGGGGGCACTTTTGGATGGGCGAAAAGGGCTCGCAACGCATTTCCTGGGGCTTGATTATTCAGTCGTCTTCGATGCCGGCTAGGGCTATGTTTAGGGATGCTCGGAAACAGCGAACCCGGAGGGTCCAGTTGCATGTGGGGCTGCGTAAAGGCTCCCCTGGGGAGTTCACTTGTACCCAAAGCCTTCCTTTGGTGACACTTTTGGATGGTCCAAAGGGGCTTGCAACGCGTTTTCTGGGGCCCGGGTTTTCAGTCTTCTCCCAAGCCGGCTAGGGATATATATAGGATTGCTCGGAAAAATGGAACCCGAAGGGTCCAGTTGCATCTGGGGCTGCGTAAAGGCTCCCCTGGGGAGTTCACTTGTATCCAAAGCCTTCCTTTGGGGGCACTTTTGGATGGTCCAAAGGGGCTCGCAACGCATTTCCTGGGGCCTGATGTTTCAGTCGTCATCGATGCCCGCTAGGGATATGTTTAGGGATGCTCGGAAACAGCGAACACGGAGGGTCCAGTTGCATGTGGGGCTGCGTAAAGGCTCCCCTGGGGAGTTCTCTTGTACCCAAAGCCTTCCTTTGCGGGCACTTTTGGATGGTCCAAAGGGGCTCGCAACGCATTTCCTGGGGCTTGATTTTTCAGTCGTCTCCGATGACGGCCAGGGCTACGTTTAGGTTTGCTCAGGAACAGCGAACCCGGAGGGTCCAGTTGCATGTGGGGCTGCGTAAAGGCTCCCCTGGGGAGTTCTCTTGTACCAAAAGCCTTCCTTTGGTGACACTTTTGGATGGTCCAAAGGGGCTTGCAACGCATTTTCTGGGGCTCGGGTTTTCAGTCTTCTCCCATGCCGGCTAGTGATATATTTAGGGTTGCTCGGAAAAATCGAACCCGAAGGGTCCAGTTGCATGTGGGGCTGCGTAAAGGCTCCCCTGGGGAGTTCTCTTGTACCCAAAGCCTTCTTTTGGGGGCACTTTTGGATGGACGAAAAGGGCTCGCAACGCATTTCCTGGGGCCTGATTTTTCAGTCGTCTTCGATGCCGGCTAGGACTATGTTTAGGGATGCTCGGAAACAGCGAACCCGAAGGGTCCAGTTGCATGTGGTGCTGCGTAAAGGCTCCCCTGGGGAGTTCACTTGTACCCAAAGCCTTCCTTTGGGGGCACATTTGGATGGGCGAAAAGGCCTCGGAACGCATTTCCTGGGGCCTGGTTTTTCACGCGTCTCCGAAGACGGCTAGGGCTACGTTTAGGTTTGCTCAGGAACAGGAAACCCTAAGGGTCCAGTTGCATGTGGGGCTGCGTAAAGTCTCCCCTGGGGAGTTCTCTTGTACCCAAAGACTTCCTTTGGTGATACTTTTGGATGGTCCAAAGGGGCTTGCAACGTGTTTTCTGGGGCCCGGGTTTTCAGTCTTCTCCCAAGCCGGCTAGGGATATATTTAGGTTTACCCAGAAAAATCGAACCCGGAGAGTCCAGTTGCATGTGGGGCTGCGTAAAGGCTCCCCTGGGGAGTTCTCTTGTACCCAAAGTCTTCCTTTGGGGGCACTTTTGGATGGGCGAAAAGGCCTCGGAACGCATTTCCTGGGGCCTGATTTTTCACTCGTCTCCAATGACGGCTAGGACTACGTTTAGGTTTGCTCAGGAACAGCAAACCCAGTTGGTCCAGTTGCATGTGGGGCTGCGTAAAGGCTCCCCTGGGGAGTTCACTTGTACCCAAAGCCTTCCTTTGGGGGCACTTTTGGATGGACGAAAAGGGCTCGCAACGCATTTCCTGGGGCCTGATTTTTCAGTCGTCTTCGATGCCGTCTAGGGCTATGTTTAGGGATGCTCGGAAACAGCGAACCCGGAGGGTCCAGTTGCATGTGGGGCTGCGTAAAGGCTCCCCTGGGGAGTTCACTTGTACCCAAAGCCTTCCTTTGCGGGCACTTTTGGATGGACAAAAGGGCTCGCAACGCATTTCCTGGGGCCTGATTTTTCACTCGTCTTCGATGCCGTCTAGGGCTATGTTTAGGGATGCTCGGAAACAGCGAACCCGGAGGGTCCAGTTGCATGTGGGGCTGCGTAAAGGCTCCCCTGGGGAGTTCACTTGTACCCAAAGCCTTCCTTTGGTGACACTTTTGGATAGTCCAAAGGGGCTTGCAACGCGTTTTCTGGGGCCCGGGTTTTCAGTCTTCTCCCAAGCCGGCTAGGGATATATTTAGGATTGCTCGGAAAAATCGAACCCGGAGGGTCCAGTTGCATCTGGGGCTGCGTAAAGGCTCCCCTGGGGAGTTCACTTGTACCCAAAGCCTTCCTTTGGGGGCACTTTTGGATGGTCCAAAGGGGCTCGCAACGCATTTCCTGGGGCCTGATGTTTCAGTCGTCATTGATGCCGGCTAGGGATATGTTTAGGGATGCTCGGAAACAGCGAACACGGAGGGTCCAGTTGCATGTGGGGCTGCGTAAAGGCTCCCCTGGGGAGTTCTCTTGTACCAAAAGCCTTCCTTTGGTGACACTTTTGGATGGTCCAAAGGGGCTTGCAACGCATTTTCTGGGGCTCGGGTTTTCAGTCTTCTCCCATGCCGGCTAGTGATATATTTAGGGTTGCTCGGAAAAATCGAACCTGAAGGGTGCAGTTGCATGTGGGGCTGCGTAAAGGCTCCCCTGGGGAGTTCACTTGTACCCAAAGCCTTCCTTTGGGGGCACTTTTGGATGGGCGAAAAGGGCTCGCAACGCATTTCCTGGGGCTTGATTTTTCAGTCGTCTTCGATGCCGGCTAGGGCTATGTTTAGGGATGCTCGGAAACAGCGAACACGGAGGGTCCAGTTGCATGTGGGGCTGCGTAAAGGCTCCCCTGGGGAGTTCACTTGTACCCAAAGCCTTCCTTTGGGAGCACTTTTGGATGGGCGAAAAGGGCTCGCAACGCATTTCCTGGGGCTTGATTTTTCAGTCGTCTTCGATGCCGGCTAGGGCTATGTTTAGGGATGCTCGGAAACAGCGAACCCGGAGGGTCCAGTTGCATGTGGGGCTGCGTAAAGGCTCCCCTGGGGAGTTCACTTGTACCCAAAGCCTTCCTTTGGGGGCACATTTGGATGGGCGAAAAGGCCTTGGAACGCATTTCCTGGGGCCTGATTTTTCACTCGTCTCCGATGACGGCTAGGGCTACGTTTAGGTTTGCTCAGGAACAGCAAACCCAGAGGGTCCAGTTGCATGTGGGGCTGCGTAAAGGCTCCCCTGGGGAGTTCTCTTGTACCCAAAGACTTCCTTTGGTGATACTTTTGGATGGTCCAAAGGGGCTTGCAACGTGTTTTCTGGGGCCCGGGTTTTCAGTCTTCTCCCATGCCGGCTAGGGATATATTTAGGTTTACCCAGAAAAATCGAACCCGGAGAGTCCAGTTGCATGTGGGGCTGCATAAAGGCTCCCCTGGGGAGTTCACTTGTACCCAAAGCCTTCCTTTGGTGACACTTTTGGATGGTCCAAAGGGGCTTGCAACGCGTTTTCTGGGGCCCGGGTTTTCAGTCTTCTCCCAAGCCGGCTAGGGATATATTTAGGATTGCTTGGAAAAATCGAACCCGGAGGGTCCAGTTGCATGTGGGTCTGCGTAAAGGCTCCCCTCGGGAGTTCACTTGTACCCAAAGCCTTCCTTTGGGGGCACTTTTGGATGGGCGAAAGGGGCTCGCAACGCATTTCCTTGGGCCTGATTTTTCACTCGTCTCCGATGACGGCTAGGGCTATGTTTAGGGATGCTCGGAAACAGCGAACCCGGAGGGTCCAGTTGCATGTGGGGCTGCGTAAAGGCTCCCCTGGGGAGTTCACTTGTACCCAAAGCCTTCCTTTGCGGGCACTTTTGGATGGTCCAAAGGGGCTCGCAACGCGTTTCCTGGGGCCTGATTTTTCAGTCGCCTCTGATGACGGCCAGGGCTACGTTTAGGTTTGCTCAGGAACAGCGAACCCAGAGGGTCCAGTTGCATGTGGGGCTGCGTAAAGGCTCCCCTGGGGAGTTCTCTTGTACCCAAAGCCTTCCTTTGGTGACACTTTTGGATGGTCCAAAGGGGCTTGCAACGTGTTTTCTGGGGCCCGGGTTTTCAGTCTTCTCCCATGCCGGCTAGTGATATATTTAGGTTTACCCGGAAAAATCGAACCCGGAGAGTCCAGTTGCATGTGGGGCTGCGTAAAGGCTCCCCTGGGGAGTTCACTTGTATCCAAAGCCTTCCTTTGGGGGCACTTTTGGATGGTCCAAAGGGGCTCGCAACGCATTTCCTGGGGCCTGATGTTTCAGTCGTCATCGATGCCGGCTAGGGATATATTTAGGATTGCTCAGAAAAATCGAACCCGGTGGGTCCAGTTGCATGTGGGGCTGCGTAAAGGCTCCCCTGGGGAGTTCTCCTGTACCCAAAGTCTTCCTTTGGGGGCACATTTGGATGGGCGAAAAGGCCTCGGAACGCATTTCTTGGGGCCTGATTTTTCACTCGTCTCCGATGACGGCTAGGGCTATGTTTAGGTTTGCTCAGGAACAGCGAACCCGGAGGGTCCAGTTGCATGTGGGGCTGCGTAAAGGCTCCCCTGGGGAGTTCACTTGTACCCAAAGCCTTCCTTTGGGGGCACTTTTGGATGGACAAAAGGGCTCGCAACGAATTTCCTGGGGCCTGATTTTACAGTCGTCTTCGATGCCGGCTAGGGGGCTATGCTTAGGGATGCTCGGAAACAGCGAACCCGGAGGGTCCAGTTGCATGTGGGGCTGCGTAAAGGCTCCCCTGGGGAGTTCACTTGTACCCAAAGACTTCCTTTGGTGACACTTTTGGATGGTCCAATGGGGCTTGCAACTTGTTTTCTGGGGCCCGGGTTTTCAGTCTTCTCCCAAGCCGGCTAGGGATATATTTAGGATTGCTCGGAAAAATCAAACCCGGAGGGTCCAGTTGCATGTGGGGCTGCGTAAAGGCTCCCCTGGGGAGTTCACTTGTATCCAAAGCCTACCTTTGGGGGCACTTTTGGATGGTCCAAACGGGCTCGCAACGCATTTCCTGGGGCCTGATGTTTCAGTCATCATCTATGCCGGCTAGGGATATGTTTAGGGATGCTCGGAAACAGCGAACACGGAGGGTCCAGTTGCATGTGGGGCTGCGTAAAGGCTCCCCTGGGGAGTTCACTTGTATCCAAAGCCTTCCTTTGGGGGCACTTTTGGATGGTCCAAAGGGGCTCGCAACGCATTTCCTGGGGCCTGATGTTTCAGTCGTCATCGATGCCGGCTAGGGATATATTTAGGATTGCTCAGAAAAATCGAACCCGGTGGGTCCAGTTGCATGTGGGGCTGCGTAAAGGCTCCCCTGGGGAGTTCACTTGTACCCAAAGCCTTCCTTTGGGGGCACTTTTGGATGGGCGAAAAGGCCTCGGAACGCATTTCCTGGGGCCTGATTTTTCACTCGTCTCCGATGACGGCTAGGGCTACGTTTAGGTTTGCTCAGGAACAGCGAACCCGGAGGGTCCAGTTGCATGTGGGGCTGCGTAAAGGCTCCCCTGGGGAGTTCACTTGTACCCAAAGCCTTCCTTTGGTGACACTTTTGGATAGTCCAAAGGGGCTTGCAACGCGTTTTCTGGGGCCCGGGTTTTCAGTCTTCTCCCAAGCCGGCTAGGGATATATTTAGGATTGCTCGGAAAAATCGAACCCGGAGGGTCCAGTTGCATCTGGGGCTGCGTAAAGGCTCCCCTGGGGAGTTCACTTGTACCCAAAGCCTTCCTTTGGGGGCACTTTTGGATGGTCCAAAGGGGCTCGCAACGCATTTCCTGGGGCCTGATGTTTCAGTCGTCATCGATGCCGGCTAGGGATATGTTTAGGGATGCTCGGAAACAGCGAACACGGAGGGTCCAGTTGCATGTGGGGCTGCGTAAAGGCTCCCCTGGGGAGTTCTCTTGTACCAAAAGCCTTCCTTTGGTGACACTTTTGGATGGTCCAAAGGGGCTTGCAACGCATTTTCTGGGGCTCGGGTTTTCAGTCTTCTCCCATGCCGGCTAGTGATATATTTAGGGTTGCTCGGAAAAATCGAACCTGAAGGGTGCAGTTGCATGTGGGGCTGCGTAAAGGCTCCCCTGGGGAGTTCACTTGTACCCAAAGCCTTCCTTTGGGGGCACTTTTGGATGGGCGAAAAGGGCTCGCAACGCATTTCCTGGGGCTTGATTTTTCAGTCGTCTTCGATGCCGGCTAGGGCTATGTTTAGGGATGCTCGGAAACAGCGAACACGGAGGGTCCAGTTGCATGTGGGGCTGCGTAAAGGCTCCCCTGGGGAGTTCACTTGTACCCAAAGCCTTCCTTTGGGAGCACTTTTGGATGGGCGAAAAGGGCTCGCAACGCATTTCCTGGGGCTTGATTTTTCAGTCGTCTTCGATGCCGGCTAGGGCTATGTTTAGGGATGCTCGGAAACAGCGAACCCGGAGGGTCCAGTTGCATGTGGGGCTGCGTAAAGGCTCCCCTGGGGAGTTCACTTGTACCCAAAGCCTTCCTTTGGGGGCACATTTGGATGGGCGAAAAGGCCTTGGAACGCATTTCCTGGGGCCTGATTTTTCACTCGTCTCCGATGACGGCTAGGGCTATGTTTAGGGATGCTCGGAAACAGCGAACCCGGAGGGTCCAGTTGCATGTGGGGCTGCGTAAAGGCTCCCCTGGGGAGTTCACTTGTACCCAAAGCCTTCCTTTGCGGGCACTTTTGGATGGTCCAAAGGGGCTCGCAACGCGTTTCCTGGGGCCTGATTTTTCAGTCGCCTCTGATGACGGCCAGGGCTACGTTTAGGTTTGCTCAGGAACAGCGAACCCAGAGGGTCCAGTTGCATGTGGGGCTGCGTAAAGGCTCCCCTGGGGAGTTCTCTTGTACCCAAAGCCTTCCTTTGGTGACACTTTTGGATGGTCCAAAGGGGCTTGCAACGTGTTTTCTGGGGCCCGGGTTTTCAGTCTTCTCCCATGCCGGCTAGTGATATATTTAGGTTTACCCGGAAAAATCGAACCCGGAGAGTCCAGTTGCATGTGGGGCTGCGTAAAGGCTCCCCTGGGGAGTTCACTTGTATCCAAAGCCTTCCTTTGGGGGCACTTTTGGATGGTCCAAAGGGGCTCGCAACGCATTTCCTGGGGCCTGATGTTTCAGTCGTCATCGATGCCGGCTAGGGATATATTTAGGATTGCTCAGAAAAATCGAACCCGGTGGGTCCAGTTGCATGTGGGGCTGCGTAAAGGCTCCCCTGGGGAGTTCTCCTGTACCCAAAGTCTTCCTTTGGGGGCACATTTGGATGGGCGAAAAGGCCTCGGAACGCATTTCTTGGGGCCTGATTTTTCACTCGTCTCCGATGACGGCTAGGGCTACGTTTAGGTTTGCTCAGGAACAGCGAACCCGGAGGGTCCAGTTGCATGTGGGGCTGCGTAAAGGCTCCCCTGGGGAGTTCACTTGTACCCAAAGCCTTCCTTTGGGGGCACTTTTGGATGGACAAAAGGGCTCGCAACGAATTTCCTGGGGCCTGATTTTACAGTCGTCTTCGATGCCGGCTAGGGGGCTATGCTTAGGGATGCTCGGAAACAGCGAACCCGGAGGGTCCAGTTGCATGTGGGGCTGCGTAAAGGCTCCCCTGGGGAGTTCACTTGTACCCAAAGACTTCCTTTGGTGACACTTTTGGATGGTCCAATGGGGCTTGCAACTTGTTTTCTGGGGCCCGGGTTTTCAGTCTTCTCCCAAGCCGGCTAGGGATATATTTAGGATTGCTCGGAAAAATCAAACCCGGAGGGTCCAGTTGCATGTGGGGCTGCGTAAAGGCTCCCCTGGGGAGTTCACTTGTATCCAAAGCCTACCTTTGGGGGCACTTTTGGATGGTCCAAACGGGCTCGCAACGCATTTCCTGGGGCCTGATGTTTCAGTCATCATCTATGCCGGCTAGGGATATGTTTAGGGATGCTCGGAAACAGCGAACACGGAGGGTCCAGTTGCATGTGGGGCTGCGTAAAGGCTCCCCTGGGGAGTTCACTTGTATCCAAAGCCTTCCTTTGGGGGCACTTTTGGATGGTCCAAAGGGGCTCGCAACGCATTTCCTGGGGCCTGATGTTTCAGTCGTCATCGATGCCGGCTAGGGATATATTTAGGATTGCTCAGAAAAATCGAACCCGGTGGGTCCAGTTGCATGTGGGGCTGCGTAAAGGCTCCCCTGGGGAGTTCACTTGTACCCAAAGCCTTCCTTTGGGGGCACTTTTGGATGGGCGAAAAGGCCTCGGAACGCATTTCCTGGGGCCTGATTTTTCACTCGTCTCCGATGACGGCTAGGGCTACGTTTAGGTTTGCTCAGGAACAGCGAACCCGGAGGGTCCAGTTGCATGTGGGGCTGCGTAAAGGCTCCCCTGGGGAGTTCACTTGTACCCAAAGACTTCCTTTGGTGACACTTTTGGATGGTCCAAAGGGGCTTGCAACGCGTTTTCTGGGGCCTGGGTTTTCAGTCTTCTCCCAAGCCGGCTAGGGCTATGTTTAGGGATGCTCGGAAACAGCGAACCCGAAGGGTCCAGTTGCATGTGGGGCTGCGTAAAGGCTCCCCTGGAGAGTTCACTTGTACCCAAAGCCTTCCTTTGGGGGCACTTTTGGATGGGCGAAAAGGGCTCGCAACGCATTTCCTGGGGCTTGATTTTTCAGTCGTCTTCGATGCCGGCTAGGGCTATGTTTAGGGATGCTCGGAAACAGCGAACCCGGAGGGTCCAGTTGCATGTGGGGCTGCGTAAAGGCTCCCCTGGGGAGTTCACTTGTACCCAAAGCCTTCCTTTGGTGACACTTTTGGATAGTCCAAAGGGGCTTGCAACGCGTTTTCTGGGGCCCGGGTTTTCAGTCTTCTCCCAAGCCGGCTAGGGATATATTTAGGATTGCTCGGAAAAATCGAACCCGGAGGGTCCAGTTGCATCTGGGGCTGCGTAAAGGCTCCCCTGGGGAGTTCACTTGTACCCAAAGCCTTCCTTTGGGGGCACTTTTGGATGGTCCAAAGGGGCTCGCAACGCATTTCCTGGGGCCTGATGTTTCAGTCGTCATCGATGCCGGCTAGGGATATGTTTAGGGATGCTCGGAAACAGCGAACACGGAGGGTCCAGTTGCATGTGGGGCTGCGTAAAGGCTCCCCTGGGGAGTTCTCTTGTACCAAAAGCCTTCCTTTGGTGACACTTTTGGATGGTCCAAAGGGGCTTGCAACGCATTTTCTGGGGCTCGGGTTTTCAGTCTTCTCCCATGCCGGCTAGTGATATATTTAGGGTTGCTCGGAAAAATCGAACCTGAAGGGTCCAGTTGCATGTGGGGCTGCGTAAAGGCTCCCCTGGGGAGTTCACTTGTACCCAAAGCCTTCCTTTGGGGGCACTTTTGGATGGGCGAAAAGGGCTCGCAACGCATTTCCTGGGGCTTGATTTTTCAGTCGTCTTCGATGCCGGCTAGGGCTATGTTTAGGGATGCTCGGAAACAGCGAACCCGGAGGGTCCAGTTGCATGTGGGGCTGCGTAAAGGCTCCCCTGGGGAGTTCACTTGTACCCAAAGCCTTCCTTTGGGAGCACTTTTGGATGGGCGAAAAGGGCTCGCAACGCATTTCCTGGGGCTTGATTTTTCAGTCGTCTTCGATGCCGGCTAGGGCTATGTTTAGGGATGCTCGGAAACAGCGAACCCGGAGGGTCCAGTTGCATGTGGGGCTGCGTAAAGGCTCCCCTGGGGAGTTCACTTGTACCCAAAGCCTTCCTTTCGGGGCACATTTGGATGGGCGAAAAGGCCTTGGAACGCATTTCCTGGGGCCTGATTTTTCACTCGTCTCCGATGACGGCTAGGGCTACGTTTAGGTTTGCTCAGGAACAGCAAACCCAGAGGGTCCAGTTGCATGTGGGGCTGCGTAAAGGCTCCCCTGGGGAGTTCTCTTGTACCCAAAGACTTCCTTTGGTGATACTTTTGGATGGTCCAAAGGGGCTTGCAACTTGTTTTCTGGGGCCCGGGTTTTCAGTCTTCTCCCATGCCGGCTAGGGATATATTTAGGTTTACCCAGAAAAATCGAACCCGGAGAGTCCAGTTGCATGTGGGGCTGCGTACAGGCTCCCCTGGGGAGTTCACTTGTACCCAAAGCCTTCCTTTGGTGACACTTTTGGATGGTCCAAAGGGGCTTGCAACGCGTTTTCTGGGGCCCGGGTTTTCAGTCTTCTCCCAAGCCGGCTAGGGATATATTTAGGATTGCTTGGAAAAATCGAACCCGGAGGGTCCAGTTGCATGTGGGTCTGCGTAAAGGCTCCCCTCGGGAGTTCACTTGTACCCAAAGCCTTCCTTTGGGGGCACTTTTGGATGGGCGAAAGGGGCTCGCAACGCATTTCCTTGGGCCTGATTTTTCACTCGTCTCCGATGACGGCTAGGGCTATGTTTAGGGATGCTCGGAAACAGCGAACCCGGAGGGTCCAGTTGCATGTGGGGCTGCGTAAAGGCTCCCCTGGGGAGTTCACTTGTATCCAAAGCCTTCCTTTGGGGGCACTTTTGGATGGTCCAAAGGGGCTCGCAACGCATTTCCTGGGGCCTGATGTTTCAGTCGTCATCGATGCCGGCTAGGGATATATTTAGGATTGCTCAGAAAAATCGAACCCGGTGGGTCCAGTTGCATGTGGGGCTGCGTAAAGGCTCCCCTGGGGAGTTCACTTGTACCCAAAGCCTTCCTTTGGGGGCACTTTTGGATGGACAAAAGGGCTCGCAACGAATTTCCTGGGGCCTGATTTTACAGTCGTCTTCGATGCCGGCTAGGGGGCTATGCTTAGGGATGCTCGGAAACAGCGAACCCGGAGGGTCCAGTTGCATGTGGGGCTGCGTAAAGGCTCCCCTGGGGAGTTCACTTGTACCCAAAGACTTCCTTTGGTGACACTTTTGGATGGTCCAATGGGGCTTGCAACGCGTTTTCTGGGGCCCGGGTTTTCAGTCTTCTCCCAAGCCGGCTAGGGATATATTTAGGATTGCTCGGAAAAATCAAACCCGGAGAGTCCAGTTGCATGTGGGGCTGCGTAAAGGCTCCCCTGGGGAGTTCACTTGTATCCAAAGCCTACCTTTGGGGGCACTTTTGGATGGTCCAAACGGGCTCGCAACGCATTTCCTGGGGCCTGATGTTTCAGTCATCATCGATGCCGGCTAGGGATATGTTTAGGGATGCTCGGAAACACCGAACACGGAGGGTCCAGTTGCATGTGGGGCTGCGTAAAGGCTCCCCTGGGGAGTTCACTTGTATCCAAAGCCTTCCTTTGGGGGCACTTTTGGATGGTCCAAAGGGGCTCGCAACGCATTTCCTGGGGCCTGATGTTTCAGTCGTCATCGATGCCGGCTAGGGATATATTTAGGATTGCTCAGAAAAATCGAACCCGGTGGGTCCAGTTGCATGTGGGGCTGCGTAAAGGCTCCCCTGGGGAGTTCACTTGTACCCAAAGCCTTCCTTTGGGGGCACTTTTGGATGGGCGAAAAGGCCTCGGAACGCATTTCCTGGGGCCTGATTTTTCACTCGTCTCCGATGACGGCTAGGGCTACGTTTAGGTTTGCTCAGGAACAGCGAACCCGGAGGGTCCAGTTGCATGTGGGGCTGCGTAAAGGCTCCCCTGGGGAGTTCACTTGTACCCAAAGACTTCCTTTGGTGACACTTTTGGATGGTCCAAAGGGGCTTGCAACGCGTTTTCTGGGGCCCGGGTTTTCAGTCTTCTCCCAAGCCGGCTAGGGATATATTTAGGATTGCTCGGAAAAATCGAACCCGGAGGGTCCAGTTGCATGTGGGGCTGCGTAAAGGCTCCCCTGGGGAGTTCACTTGTACCCAAAGCCTTCCTTTGGGGGAAATTTTGGATGGACGAAAAGGGCTCGCAACGCATTTCCTGGGGCCTGATTTTTCATTCGTCTTCGATGCCGTCTAGGGCTATGTTTAGGGATGCTCGGAAACAGCGAACCCGGAGGGTCCAGTTGCATGTGGGGCTGCGTAAAGGCTCCCCTGGGGATTTCTCCTGTACCCAAAGTCTTCCTTTGGGGGCACATTTGGATGGGCGAAAAGGCCTCGGAACGCATTTCCTGGGGCCTGATTTTTCACTCGTCTCCGATGACGGCTAGGGCTACGTTTAGGTTTGCTCAGGAACAGCGAACCCGGAGGGTCCAGTTGCATGTGGGGCTGCGTAAAGGCTCCCCTGGGGAGTTCACTTGTACCCAAAGCCTTCCTTTGGGGGCACTTTTGGATGGACAAAAGGGCTCGCAACTCATTTCCTGGGGCCTGATATTTCAGTCGTCTTCGATGCCGGCTAGGGCTATGTTTAGGGATGCTCGGAAACAGCGAATCCGGAGGGTCCAGTTGCATGTGGGGCTGCGTAAAGGCTCCCCTGGGGAGTTCACTTGTACCCAAAGCCTTCCTTTGGTGACACTTTTGGATGGTCCAAAGGGGCTTGCAACGCGTTTTCTGGGGCCCGGGTTTTCAGTCTTCTCCCAAGCCGGCTAGGGATATATTTAGGATTGCTCGGAAAAATCGAACCCGGAGGGTCCAGTTGCATGTGGGGCTGCGTAAAGGCTCCCCTGGGGAGTTCACTTGTACCCAAAGCCTTCCTTTGGGGGCACTTTTGGATGGACGAAAAGGGCTCGCAACGCATTTCCTGGGGCCTGACTTTTCAGTCGTCTTCGACGCCGGCTAGGGCTATGTTTAGGGATGCTCGGAAACAGCGAACCCGGAGGGTCCAGTTTCATGTGGGGCTGCGTAAAGGCTCCCCTGGGGAGTTCACTTGTACCCAAAGCCTTCCTTTGGGGGCACTTTTGGATGGACAAAAGGGCTCGCAACGCATTTCCTGGGGCCTGATTTTTCACTCGTCTCCGATGACGGCTAGGACTATGTTTAGGGATGCTCGGAAACAGCGAACCCGAAGGGTCCAGTTGCATGTGAGGCTGCGTAAAGGCTCCCCTGGGGAGTTCACTTGTACCCAAAGCCTTCCTTTGGGGGCACTTTTGGATGGGCTAAAAGGGCTCGCAACGCATTTCCTGGGGCTTGATTTTTCAGTCGTCTTCGATGCCGGCTAGGGCTATGTTTAGGGATGCTCGGAAACAGCGAACCCGGAGGGTCCAGTTGCATGTGGGGCTGCGTAAAGGCTCCCCTGGGCAGTTCACTTGTACCCAAAGCCTTCCTTTGGTGACACTTTTGGATGGTCCAAAGGGGCTTGCAACGCGTTTTCTGGGGCCCGGGTTTTCAGTCTTCTCCCAAGCCGGCTAGGGATATATTTAGGATTGCTCGGAAAAATCGAACCCGGAGGGTCCAGTTGCATGTGGGGCTGCGTAAAGGCTCCCCTGGGGAGTTCACTTGTATCCAAAGCCTTCCTTTTGGGGCACTTTTGGATGGTCCGAAGGGGCTTGCAACGCATTTCCTGGGGCCTGATGTTTCAGTCGTCATCGATGCCGGCTAGGGATATGTTTAGGGATGCTCGGAAACAGCGAACCCGGAGGGTCCAGTTGCATGTGGGGCTGCGTAAAGGCTCCCCTGGGGAGTTCACTTGTACCCAAAGCCTTCCTTTGGGGGCACTTTTGGATGGGCGAAAAGGGCTCGCAACGCATTTCCTGTGGCCTGATTTTTCACTCGTCTCCGATGACGGCTAGTGCTATGTTTAGGGATGCTCGGAAACAGCGAACCCGGAGGGTCCAGTTGCATGTGGGGCTGCGTAAAGGCTCCCCTGGGGAGTTCACTTGTACCCAAAGCCTTCCTTTGGGGGAAATTTTGGATGGACGAAAAGGGCTCGCAACGCATTTCCTGGGGCCTGATTTTTCATTCGTCTTCGATGCCGTCTAGGGCTATGTTTAGGGATGCTCGGAAACAGCGAACCCGGAGGGTCCAGTTGCATGTGGGGCTGCGTAAAGGCTCCCCTGGGGATTTCTCCTGTACCCAAAGTCTTCCTTTGGGGGCACATTTGGATGGGCGAAAAGGCCTCGGAACGCATTTCCTGGGGCCTGATTTTTCACTCGTCTCCGATGACGGCTAGGGCTACGTTTAGGTTTGCTCAGGAACAGCGAACCCGGAGGGTCCAGTTGCATGTGGGGCTGCGTAAAGGCTCCCCTGGGGAGTTCACTTGTACCCAAAGCCTTCCTTTGGGGGCACTTTTGGATGGACAAAAGGGCTCGCAACGCATTTCCTGGGGCCTGATATTTCAGTCGTCTTCGATGCCGGCTAGGGCTATGTTTAGGGATGCTCGGAAACAGCGAACCCGGAGGGTCCAGTTGCATGTGGGGCTGCGTAAAGGCTCCCCTGGGGAGTTCACTTGTACCCAAAGCCTTCCTTTGGTGACACTTTTGGATGGTCCAAAGGGGCTTGCAACGCGTTTTCTGGGGCCCGGGTTTTCAGTCTTCTCCCAAGCCGGCTAGGGATATATTTAGGATTGCTCGGAAAAATCGAACCCGGAGGGTCCAGTTTCATGTGGGGCTGCGTAAAGGCTCCCCTGGGGAGTTCACTTGTACCCAAAGCCTTCCTTTGGGGGAAATTTTGGATGGACGAAAAGGGCTCGCAACGCATTTCCTGGGGCCTGACTTTTCAGTCGTCTTCGACGCCGGCTAGGGCTATGTTTAGGGATGCTCGGAAACAGCGAACCCGGAGGGTCCAGTTTCATGTGGGGCTGCGTAAAGGCTCCCCTGGGGAGTTCACTTGTACCCAAAGCCTTCCTTTGGGGGCACTTTTGGATGGACAAAAGGGCTCCCAACGCATTTCCTGGGGCCTGATTTTTCACTCGTCTCCGATGACGGCTAGGACTATGTTTAGGGATGCTCGGAAACAGCGAACCCGAAGGGTCCAGTTGCATGTGAGGCTGCGTAAAGGCTCCCCTGGGGAGTTCACTTGTACCCAAAGCCTTCCTTTGGGGGCACTTTTGGATGGGCTAAAAGGGCTCGCAACGCATTTCCTGGGGCTTGATTTTTCAGTCGTCTTCGATGCCGTCTAGGGCTATGTTTAGGGATGCTCGGAAACAGCGAACCCGGAGGGTCCAGTTGCATGTGGGGCTGCGTAAAGGCTCCCCTGGGCAGTTCACTTGTACCCAAAGCCTTCCTTTGGTGACACTTTTGGATGGTCCAAAGGGGCTTGCAACGCGTTTTCTGGGGCCCGGGTTTTCAGTCTTCTCCCAAGCCGGCTAGGGATATATTTAGGATTGCTCGGAAAAATCGAACCCGGAGGGTCCAGTTGCATGTGGGGCTGCGTAAAGGCTCCCCTGGGGAGTTCACTTGTATCCAAAGCCTTCCTTTTGGGGCACTTTTGGATGGTCCGAAGGGGCTTGCAACGCATTTCCTGGGGCCTGATGTTTCAGTCGTCATCGATGCCGGCTAGGGATATGTTTAGGGATGCTCGGAAACAGCGAACCCGGAGGGTCCAGTTGCATGTGGGGCTGCGTAAAGGCTCCCCTGGGGAGTTCACTTGTACCCAAAGCCTTCATTTGGGGGCACTTTTGGATGGGCGAAAAGGGCTCGCAACGCATTTCCTGTGGCCTGATTTTTCACTCGTCTCCGATGACGGCTAGTGCTATGTTTAGGGATGCTCGGAAACAGTGAACCCGGAGGGTCCAGTTGCATGTGGGGCTGCGTAAAGGCTCCCCTGGGGAGTTCACTTGTACCCAAAGCCTTCCTTTGGGGGCACTTTTGGATGGGCAAAAAGGGCTCGCAACGCATTTCCTGGGGCCTGATTTTTCACTCGTCTCCGATGACGGCTAGGGCTATGTTTAGGGATGCTCGGAAACAGCGAACCCGGAGGGTCCAGTTGCATGTGGGGCTGCGTAAAGGCTCCCCTGGGGAGTTCACTTGTACCCAAAGCCTTCCTTTGCGGGCACTTTTGGATGGTCCAAAGGGGCTCGCAACGCATTTCCTGGGGCCTGATTTTTCAGTCGTCTCCGATGACGGCCAGGGCTACGTTTAGGTTTGCTCAGGAACAGCGAACCCGGAGGGTCCAGTTGCATGTGGGGCTGCGTAAAGGCTCCCCTGGGGAGTTCACTTGTACCCAAAGCCTTCCTTTGGGGGCACTTTTGGATGGGCGAAAAGGGCTCGCAACGCATTTCCTGGGGCCTGATTTTTCAGTCGTCTTCGATGCCGGCTAGGGCTATGTTTAGGGATGCTCAGAAACAGCGAACCCGGAGGGTCCAGTTGCATGTGGGGCTGCGTAAAGGCTCCCCTGGGGAGTTCACTTGTACCCAAAGACTTCCTTTGGTGACACTTTTGGATGGTCCAAAGGGGCTTGCAACGCGTTTTCTGGGGCCCGGGTTTTCAGTCTTCTCCCAAGCCGGCTAGGGATATATTTAGGATTGCTCGGAAAAATCGAACCCGGAGGGTCCAGTTGCATGTGGGGCTGCGTAAAGGCTCCCCTGGGGAGTTCACTTGTACCCAAAGCCTTCCTTTGGGGGAAATTTTGGATGGACGAAAAGGGCTCGCAACGCATTTCCTGGGGCCTGACTTTTCAGTCGTCTTCGATGCCGTCTAGGGCTATGTTTAGGGATGCTCGGAAACAGCGAACCCGGAGGGTCCAGTTTCATGTGGGGCTACGTAAAGGCTCCCCTGGGGAGTTCTCCTGTACCCAAAGCCTTCCTTTGGGGGCACTTTTGGATGGACAAAAGGGCTCGCAACGCATTTCCTGGGGCCTGATTTTTCACTCGTCTCCGATGACGGCTAGGACTATGTTTAGGGATGCTCGGAAACAGCGAACCCGAAGGGTCCAGTTGCATGTGAGGCTGCGTAAAGGCTCCCCTGGGGAGTTCACTTGTACCCAAAGCCTTCCTTTGGGGGCACTTTTGGATGGGCGAAAAGGGCTCGCAACGCATTTCCTGGGGCTTGATTTTTCAGTCGTCTTCGATGCCGGCTCGGGCTATGTTTAGGGATGCTCGGAAACAGCGAACCCGGAGGGTCCAGTTGCATGTGGGGCTGCGTAAAGGCTCCCCTGGGGAGTTCACTTGTACCCAAAGCCTTCCTTTGGTGACACTTTTGGATGGTCCAATGGGGCTTGCAACGCGTTTTCTGGGGCCCGGGTTTTCAGTCTTCTCCCAAGCCGGCTAGGGATATATTTAGGATTGCTCGGAAAAATCGAACCCGGAGGGTCCAGTTGCATCTGGGGCTGCGTAAAGGCTCCCCTGGGGAGTTCACTTGTATCCAAAGCCTACCTTTGGGGGCACTTTTGGATGGTCCAAAGGGGCTCGCAACGCATTTCCTGGGGCCTGATGTTTCAGTCGTCATCGATGCCGGCTAGGGATATGTTTAGAAATGCTCGGAAACAGCGAACCCGGAGGGTCCAGTTGCATGTGGGGCTGCGTAAAGGATCCCCTGGGGAGTTCACTTGAAACCAAAGCCTTCCTTTGGGGGCACTTTTGGATGGTCCGAAGGGGCTCGCAACGCATTTCCTGGGGCCTGATTTTTCATTCGTCTTCGATGCCGTCTAGGGCTATGTTTAGGGATGCTCGGAAACAGCGAACCCGGAGGGTCCAGTTGCATGTGGGGCTGCGTAAAGGCTCCCCTGGGGAGTTCACTTGTACCCAAAGCCTTCCATTGGGGGCACTTTTGGATGGGCGAAAAGGCCTCGGAACGCATTTCCTGGGGCCTGATTTTTCACTCGTCTCCGATGACGGCTAGGGCTACGTTTAGGTTTGCTCAGGAACAGCGAACCCGGAGGGTCCAGTTGCATGTGGGGCTGCGTAAAGGCTCCCCTGGGGAGTTCACTTGTACCCAAAGCCTTCCTTTGCGGGCACTTTTGGATGGACAAAAGGGCTCGCAACGCATTTCCTGGGGCCTGATTTTTCAGTCGTCTTCGATGCCGGCTAGGGCTATGTTTAGGGATGCTCGGAAACAGCGAACACGGAGGGTCCAGTTGCATGTGGGGCTGCGTAAAGGCTCCCCTGGGGAGTTCACTTGTACCCAAAGCCTTCCTTTGGTGACACTTTTGGATGGTCCAAAGGGGCTTGCAACGCGTTTTCTGGGGCCCGGGTTTTCAGTCTTCTCCCATGCCGGCTAGGGATATATTTAGGATTGCTCGGAAAAATCGAACCCGGAGGGTCCAGTTGCATGTGGGGCTGCGTAAAGGCTCCCCTGGGGAGTTCACTTGTACCCAAAGCCTTCCTTTGGTGACACTTTTGGATGGTCCAAAGGGGCTTGCAACGCGTTTTCTGGGGCCCGGGTTTTCAGTCTTCTCCCATGCCGGCTAGGGATATATTTAGGATTGCTCGGAAAAATCGAACCCGGAGGGTCCAGTTGCATGTGGGGCTGCGTAAAGGCTCCCCTGGGGAGTTCACTTGTACCCAAAGCCTTCCTTTGGGGGAAATTTTGGATGGACGAAAAGGGCTCGCAACGCATTTCCTGGGGCCTGACTTTTCAGTCGTCTTCGATGCCGGCTAGGGCTATGTTTAGGGATGCTCGGAAACATCGAACCCGGAGGGTCCAGTTTCATGTGGGGCTGCGTAAAGGCTCCCCTGGGGAGTTCACTTGTACCCAAAGCCTTCCATTGGGGGCACTTTTGGATGGACAAAAGGGCTCGCAACGCATTTCCTGGGGTCTGATTTTTCACTCGTCTCCGATGACGGCTAGGACTATGTTTAGGGATGCTCGGAAACAGCGAACCCGAAGGGTCCAGTTGCATGTGAGGCTGCGTAAAGGCTCCCCTGGGGAGTTCACTTGAACCCAAAGCCTTCCTTTGGGGGCACTTTTGGATGGGCAAAAGGGGCTCGCAACGCATTTCCTGGGGCCTGATTTTTCACTCGTCTCCGATGACGGCTAGTGCTATGTTTAGGGATGCTCGGAAACAGCGAACCCGGAGGGTCCAGTTGCATGTGGGGCTGCGTAAAGGCTCCCCTGGGGAGTTCACTTGTACCCAAAGCCTTCCTTTGGGGGCACTTTTGGATGGACAAAAGGGCTCGCAACGCATTTCCTGGGGCCTGATTTTTCACTCGTCTCCGATGACGGCTAGGACTATGTTTAGGGATGCTCGGAAACAGCGAACCCGAAGGGTCCAGTTGCATGTGAGGCTGCGTAAAGGCTCCCCTGGGGAGTTCACTTGAACCCAAAGCCTTCCTTTGGGGGCACTTTTGGATGGGCAAAAGGGGCTCGCAACGCATTTCCTGGGGCCTGATTTTTCACTCGTCTCCGATGACGGCTAGTGCTATGTTTAGGGATGCTCGGAAACAGCGAACCCGGAGGGTCCAGTTGCATGTGGGGCTGCGTAAAGGCTCCCCTGGGGAGTTCACTTGTACCCAAAGCCTTCCTTTGGGGGCACTTTTGGATGGTCCAAAGGGGCTCGCAACGCGTTTCCTGGGGCCTGATTTTTCAGTCGTCTCCGATGACGGCCAGGGCTACGTTTAGGTTTGCTCAGGAACAGCGAACCCGGAGGGTCCAGTTGCATGTGGGGCTGCGTAAAGGCTCCCCTGGGGAGTTCACTTGTACCCAAAGCCTTCCTTTGGTGACACTTTTGGATGGTCCAAAGGGGCTTGAAACGCATTTTCTGGGGCTCGGGTTTTCAGTCGTCTTCGATGCCGTCTAGGGCTATGTTTAGGGATGCTCGGAAACAGCGAACCCGGAGGGTCCAGTTGCATGTGGGGCTGCGTAAAGGCTCCCCTGGGGCGTTCTCCTGTACCCAAAGTCTTCCTTTGGGGGCACATTTGGATGGGCGAAAAGGCCTCGGAACGCATTTCCTGGGGCCTGATTTTTCACTCGTCTCCGATGACGGCTAGGGCTACGTTTAGGTTTCCTCAGGAACAGCGATCCAGGAGGGTCCAGTTGCATGTGGGGCTGCGTAAAGGCTCCCCTGGGGAGTTCACTTGTACCCAAAGACTTCCTTTGGTGACACTTTTGGATGGTCCAAAGGGGCTTGCAACGCGTTTTCTGGGGCCCGGGTTTTCAGTCTTCTCCCAAGCCGGCTAGGGATATATTTAGGATTGCTCGGAAAAATCGAACCCGGAGGGTCCAGTTGCATGTGGGGCTGCGTAAAGGCTCCCCTGGGGAGTTCACTTGTATCCAAAGCCTTCCTTTTGGGGCACTTTTGGATGGTCCGAAGGGGCTTGCAACGCATTTCCTGGGGCCTGATGTTTCAGTCGTCATCGATGCCGGCTAGGGATATGTTTAGGGATGCTCGGAAACAGCGAACCCGGAGGGTCCAGTTGCATGTGGGGCTGCGTAAAGGCTCCCCTGGGGAGTTCACTTGTACCCAAAGCCTTCCTTTGGGGGCACTTTTGGATGGGTGAAAAGGGCTCGCAACGCATTTCCTGTGGCCTGATTTTTCACTCGTCTCCGATGACGGCTAGTGCTATGTTTAGGGATGCTCGGAAACAGCGAACCCGGAGGGTCCAGTTGCATGTGGGGCTGCGTAAAGGCTCCCCTGGGGAGTTCACTTGTACCCAAAGCCTTCCTTTGGGGGAAATTTTGGATGGACGAAAAGGGCTCGCAACGCATTTCCTGGGGCCTGATTTTTCATTCGTCTTCGATGCCGTCTAGGGCTATGTTTAGGGATGCTCGGAAACAGCGAACCCGGAGGGTCCAGTTGCATGTGGGGCTGCGTAAAGGCTCCCCTGGGGATTTCTCCTGTACCCAAAGTCTTCCTTTGGGGGCACATTTGGATGGGCGAAAAGGCCTCGGAACGCATTTCCTGGGGCCTGATTTTTCACTCGTCTCCGATGACGGCTAGGGCTACGTTTAGGTTTGCTCAGGAACAGCGAACCCGGAGGGTCCAGTTGCATGTGGGGCTGCGTAAAGGCTCCCCTGGGGAGTTCACTTGTACCCAAAGCCTTCCTTTGGGGGCACTTTTGGATGGACAAAAGGGCTCGCAACGCATTTCCTGGGGCCTGATATTTCAGTCGTCTTCGATGCCGGCTAGGGCTATGTTTAGGGATGCTCGGAAACAGCGAACCCGGAGGGTCCAGTTGCATGTGGGGCTGCGTAAAGGCTCCCCTGGGGAGTTCACTTGTACCCAAAGCCTTCCTTTGGTGACACTTTTGGATGGTCCAAAGGGGCTTGCAACGCGTTTTCTGGGGCCCGGGTTTTCAGTCTTCTCCCAAGCCGGCTAGGGATATATTTAGGATTGCTCGGAAAAATCGAACCCGGAGGGTCCAGTTTCATGTGGGGCTGCGTAAAGGCTCCCCTGGGGAGTTCACTTGTACCCAAAGCCTTCCTTTGGGGGAAATTTTGGATGGACGAAAAGGGCTCGCAACGCATTTCCTGGGGCCTGACTTTTCAGTCGTCTTCGACGCCGGCTAGGGCTATGTTTAGGGATGCTCGGAAACAGCGAACCCGGAGGGTCCAGTTTCATGTGGGGCTGCGTAAAGGCTCCCCTGGGGAGTTCACTTGTACCCAAAGCCTTCCTTTGGGGGCACTTTTGGATGGACAAAAGGGCTCGCAACGCATTTCCTGGGGCCTGATTTTTCACTCGTCTCCGATGACGGCTAGGACTATGTTTAGGGATGCTCGGAAACAGCGAACCCGAAGGGTCCAGTTGCATGTGAGGCTGCGTAAAGGCTCCCCTGGGGAGTTCACTTGTACCCAAAGCCTTCCTTTGGGGGCACTTTTGGATGGGCTAAAAGGGCTCGCAACGCATTTCCTGGGGCTTGATTTTTCAGTCGTCTTCGATGCCGTCTAGGGCTATGTTTAGGGATGCTCGGAAACAGCGAACCCGGAGGGTCCAGTTGCATGTGGGGCTGCGTAAAGGCTCCCCTGGGCAGTTCACTTGTACCCAAAGCCTTCCTTTGGTGACACTTTTGGATGGTCCAAAGGGGCTTGCAACGCGTTTTCTGGGGCCCGGGTTTTCAGTCTTCTCCCAAGCCGGCTAGGGATATATTTAGGATTGCTCGGAAAAATCGAACCCGGAGGGTCCAGTTGCATGTGGGGCTGCGTAAAGGCTCCCCTGGGGAGTTCACTTGTATCCAAAGCCTTCCTTTTGGGGCACTTTTGGATGGTCCGAAGGGGCTTGCAACGCATTTCCTGGGGCCTGATGTTTCAGTCGTCATCGATGCCGGCTAGGGATATGTTTAGGGATGCTCGGAAACAGCGAACCCGGAGGGTCCAGTTGCATGTGGGGCTGCGTAAAGGCTCCCCTGGGGAGTTCACTTGTACCCAAAGCCTTCCTTTGGGGGCACTTTTGGATGGGCGAAAAGGGCTCGCAACGCATTTCCTGTGGCCTGATTTTTCACTCGTCTCCGATGACGGCTAGTGCTATGTTTAGGGATGCTCGGAAACAGTGAACCCGGAGGGTCCAGTTGCATGTGGGGCTGCGTAAAGGCTCCCCTGGGGAGTTCACTTGTACCCAAAGCCTTCCTTTGGGGGCACTTTTGGATGGGCAAAAAGGGCTCGCAACGCATTTCCTGGGGCCTGATTTTTCACTCGTCTCCGATGACGGCTAGGGCTATGTTTAGGGATGCTCGGAAACAGCGAACCCGGAGGGTCCAGTTGCATGTGGGGCTGCGTAAAGGCTCCCCTGGGGAGTTCACTTGTACCCAAAGCCTTCCTTTGCGGGCACTTTTGGATGGTCCAAAGGGGCTCGCAACGCATTTCCTGGGGCCTGATTTTTCAGTCGTCTCCGATGACGGCCAGGGCTACGTTTAGGTTTGCTCAGGAACAGCGAACCCGGAGGGTCCAGTTGCATGTGGGGCTGCGTAAAGGCTCCCCTGGGGAGTTCACTTGTACCCAAAGCCTTCCTTTGGGGGCACTTTTGGATGGGCGAAAAGGGCTCGCAACGCATTTCCTGGGGCCTGATTTTTCAGTCGTCTTCGATGCCGGCTAGGGCTATGTTTAGGGATGCTCAGAAACAACGAACCCGGAGGGTCCAGTTGCATGTGGGGCTGCGTAAAGGCTCCCCTGGGGAGTTCACTTGTACCCAAAGACTTCCTTTGGTGACACTTTTGGATGGTCCAAAGGGGCTTGCAACGCGTTTTCTGGGGCCCGGGTTTTCAGTCTTCTCCCAAGCCGGCTAGGGATATATTTAGGATTGCTCGGAAAAATCGAACCCGGAGGGTCCAGTTGCATGTGGGGCTGCGTAAAGGCTCCCCTGGGGAGTTCACTTGTACCCAAAGCCTTCCTTTGGGGGAAATTTTGGATGGACGAAAAGGGCTCGCAACGCATTTCCTGGGGCCTGACTTTTCAGTCGTCTTCGATGCTGGCTAGGGCTATGTTTAGGGATGCTCGGAAACAGCGAACCCGGAGGGTCCAGTTTCATGTGGGGCTACGTAAAGGCTCCCCTGGGGAGTTCTCCTGTACCCAAAGCCTTCCTTTGGGGGCACTTTTGGATGGACAAAAGGGCTCGCAACGCATTTCCTGGGGCCTGATTTTTCACTCGTCTCCGATGACGGCTAGGACTATGTTTAGGGATGCTCGGAAACAGCGAACCCGAAGGGTCCAGTTGCATGTGAGGCTGCGTAAAGGCTCCCCTGGGGAGTTCACTTGTACCCAAAGCCTTCCTTTGGGGGCACTTTTGGATGGGCGAAAAGGGCTCGCAACGCATTTCCTGGGGCTTGATTTTTCAGTCGTCTTCGATGCCGGCTCGGGCTATGTTTAGGGATGCTCGGAAACAGCGAACCCGGAGGGTCCAGTTGCATGTGGGGCTGCGTAAAGGCTCCCCTGGGGAGTTCACTTGTACCCAAAGACTTCCTTTGGTGACACTTTTGGATGGTCCAATGGGGCTTGCAACGCGTTTTCTGGGGCCCGGGTTTTCAGTCTTCTCCCAAGCCGGCTAGGGATATATTTAGGATTGCTCGGAAAAATCGAACCCGGAGGGTCCAGTTGCATCTGGGGCTGCGTAAAGGCTCCCCTGGGGAGTTCACTTGTATCCAAAGCCTACCTTTGGGGGCACTTTTGGATGGTCCAAAGGGGCTCGCAACGCATTTCCTGGGGCCTGATGTTTCAGTCGTCATCGATGCCGGCTAGGGATATGTTTAGAAATGCTCGGAAACAGCGAACCCGGAGGGTCCAGTTGCATGTGGGGCTGCGTAAAGGCTCCCCTGGGGAGTTCACTTGTATCCAAAGCCTTCCTTTGGGGGCACTTTTGGATGGTCCAAAGGGGCTCGAAACGCATTTCCTGGGGCCTGATGTTTCAGTCGTCATCGATGCCGGCTAGGGATATATTTAGGATTGCTCAGAAAAATCGAACCCGGTGGGTCCAGTTGCATGTGGGGCTGCGTAAAGGCTCCCCTGGGGAGATCACTTGTACCCAAAGCCTTCCTTTGGGGGCACTTTTGGATGGTCCGAAGGGGCTTGCAACGCATTTCCTGGGGCCTGATTTTTCACTTGTCTTCTATGCCGGCTAGGGCTATGTTTAGGGATACTCGGAAACAGCGAACCCGGAGGGTCCAGTTGCATGTGGGGCTGCGTAAAGGATCCCCTGGGGAGTTCACTTGAAACCAAAGCCTTCCTTTGGGGGCACTTTTGGATGGTCCGAAGGGGCTCGCAACGCATTTCCTGGGGCCTGATTTTTCATTCGTCTTCGATGCCGTCTAGGGCTATGTTTAGGGATGCTCGGAAACAGCGAACCCGGAGGGTCCAGTTGCATGTGGGGCTGCGTAAAGGCTCCCCTGGGGAGTTCACTTGTACCCAAAGCCTTCCATTGGGGGCACTTTTGGATGGGCGAAAAGGCCTCGGAACGCATTTCCTGGGGCCTGATTTTTCACTCGTCTCCGATGACGGCTAGGGCTACGTTTAGGTTTGCTCAGGAACAGCGAACCCGGAGGGTCCAGTTGCATGTGGGGCTGCGTAAAGGCTCCCCTGGGGAGTTCACTTGTACCCAAAGCCTTCCTTTGCGGGCACTTTTGGATGGACAAAAGGGCTCGCAACGCATTTCCTGGGGCCTGATTTTTCAGTCGTCTTCGATGCCGGCTAGGGCTATGTTTAGGGATGCTCGGAAACAGCGAACACGGAGGGTCCAGTTGCATGTGGGGCTGCGTAAAGGCTCCCCTGGGGAGTTCACTTGTACCCAAAGCCTTCCTTTGGTGACACTTTTGGATGGTCCAAAGGGGCTTGCAACGCGTTTTCTGGGGCCCGGGTTTTCAGTCTTCTCCCATGCCGGCTAGGGATATATTTAGGATTGCTCGGAAAAATCGAACCCGGAGGGTCCAGTTGCATGTGGGGCTGCGTAAAGGCTCCCCTGGGGAGTTCACTTGTACCCAAAGCCTTCCTTTGGTGACACTTTTGGATGGTCCAAAGGGGCTTGCAACGCGTTTTCTGGGGCCCGGGTTTTCAGTCTTCTCCCATGCCGGCTAGGGATATATTTAGGATTGCTCGGAAAAATCGAACCCGGAGGGTCCAGTTGCATGTGGGGCTGCGTAAAGGCTCCCCTGGGGAGTTCACTTGTACCCAAAGCCTTCCTTTGGGGGAAATTTTGGATGGACGAAAAGGGCTCGCAACGCATTTCCTGGGGCCTGACTTTTCAGTCGTCTTCGATGCCGGCTAGGGCTATGTTTAGGGATGCTCGGAAACATCGAACCCGGAGGGTCCAGTTTCATGTGGGGCTGCGTAAAGGCTCCCCTGGGGAGTTCACTTGTACCCAAAGCCTTCCTTTGGGGGCACTTTTGGATGGACAAAAGGGCTCGCAACGCATTTCCTGGGGTCTGATTTTTCACTCGTCTCCGATGACGGCTAGGACTATGTTTAGGGATGCTCGGAAACAGCGAACCCGAAGGGTCCAGTTGCATGTGAGGCTGCGTAAAGGCTCCCCTGGGGAGTTCACTTGAACCCAAAGCCTTCCTTTGGGGGCACTTTTGGATGGGCAAAAGGGGCTCGCAACGCATTTCCTGGGGCCTGATTTTTCACTCCTCTCCGATGACGGCTAGTGCTATGTTTAGGGATGCTCGGAAACAGCGAACCCGGAGGGTCCAGTTGCATGTGGGGCTGCGTAAAGGCTCCCCTGGGGAGTTCACTTGTACCCAAAGCCTTCCTTTGGGGGCACTTTTGGATGGACAAAAGGGCTCGCAACGCATTTCCTGGGGCCTGATTTTTCACTCGTCTCCGATGACGGCTAGGACTATGTTTAGGGATGCTCGGAAACAGCGAACCCGAAGGGTCCAGTTGCATGTGAGGCTGCGTAAAGGCTCCCCTGGGGAGTTCACTTGAACCCAAAGCCTTCCTTTGGGGGCACTTTTGGATGGGCAAAAGGGGCTCGCAACGCATTTCCTGGGGCCTGATTTTTCACTCGTCTCCGATGACGGCTAGTGCTATGTTTAGGGATGCTCGGAAACAGCGAACCCGGAGGGTCCAGTTGCATGTGGGGCTGCGTAAAGGCTCCCCTGGGGAGTTCACTTGTACCCAAAGCCTTCCTTTGGGGGCACTTTTGGATGGTCCAAAGGGGCTCGCAACGCGTTTCCTGGGGCCTGATTTTTCAGTCGTCTCCGATGACGGCCAGGGCTACGTTTAGGTTTGCTCAGGAACAGCGAACCCGGAGGGTCCAGTTGCATGTGGGGCTGCGTAAAGGCTCCCCTGGGGAGTTCACTTGTACCCAAAGCCTTCCTTTGGTGACACTTTTGGATGGTCCAAAGGGGCTTGAAACGCATTTTCTGGGGCTCGGGTTTTCAGTCGTCTTCGATGCCGTCTAGGGCTATGTTTAGGGATGCTCGGAAACAGCGAACCCGGAGGGTCCAGTTGCATGTGGGGCTGCGTAAAGGCTCCCCTGGGGCGTTCTCCTGTACCCAAAGTCTTCCTTTGGGGGCACATTTGGATGGGCGAAAAGGCCTCGGAACGCATTTCCTGGGGCCTGATTTTTCACTCGTCTCCGATGACGGCTAGGGCTACGTTTAGGTTTCCTCAGGAACAGCGATCCAGGAGGGTCCAGTTGCATGTGGGGCTGCGTAAAGGCTCCCCTGGGGAGTTCACTTGTACCCAAAGACTTCCTTTGGTGACACTTTTGGATGGTCCAAAGGGGCTTGCAACGCGTTTTCTGGGGCCCGGGTTTTCAGTCTTCTCCCAAGCCGGCTAGGGATATATTTAGGATTGCTCGGAAAAATCGAACCCGGAGGGTCCAGTTGCATGTGGGGCTGCGTAAAGGCTCCCCTGGGGAGTTCACTTGTATCCAAAGCCTACCTTTGGGGGCACTTTTGGATGGTCCAAAGGGGCTCGCAACGCATTTCCTGGGGCCTGATGTTTCAGTCGTCATCGATGCCGGCTAGGGATATGTTTAGAAATGCTCGGAAACAGCGAACCCAGAGGGTCCAGTTGCATGTGGGGCTGCGTAAAGGCTCCCCTGGGGAGTTCACTTGTATCCAAAGCCTTCCTTTGGGGGCACTTTTGGATGGTCCAAAGGGGCTCGAAACGCATTTCCTGGGGCCTGATGTTTCAGTCGTCATCGATGCCGGCTAGGGATATATTTAGGATTGCTCAGAAAAATCGAACCCGGAGGGTCCAGTTGCATGTGGGGCTGCGTAAAGGCTCCCCTGGGGAGATCACTTGTACCCAAAGCCTTCCTTTGGGGGCACTTTTGGATGGTCCGAAGGGGCTTGCAACGCATTTCCTGGGGCCTGATGTTTCACTCGTCTCCGATGACGGCTAGGACTATGTTTAGGGATGCTCGGAAACAGCGAACCCGGAGGGTCCAGTTGCATGTGGGGCTGCGTAAAGGCTCCCCTGGGGAGTTCACTTGTATCCAAAGCCTTCCTTTGGGGGCACTTTTGGATGGTCCAAAGGGGCTCGAAACGCATTTCCTGGGGCCTGATGTTTCACTCGTCTCCGATGACGGCTAGGACTATGTTTAGGGATGCTCGGAAACAGCGAACCCGGAGGGTCCAGTTGCATGTGGGGCTGCGTAAAGGCTCCCCTGGGGAGATCACTTGTACCCAAAGCCTTCCTTTGGGGGCACTTTTGGATGGTCCGAAGGGGCTTGCAACGCATTTCCTGGGGCCTGATTTTTCACTTGTCTTCTATGCCGGCTAGGGCTATGTTTAGGGATACTCGGAAACAGCGAACCCGGAGGGTCCAGTTGCATGTGGGGCTGCGTAAAGGCTCCCCTGGGGAGTTCACTTGAACCCAAAGCCTTCCTTTGGGGGCACTTTTGGATGGTCCGAAGGGGCTCGCAACGCATTTCCTGGGGCCTGATTTTTCATTCGTCTTCGATGCCGTCTAGGGCTATGTTTAGGGATGCTCGGAAACAGCGAACCCGAAGGGTCCAGTTGCATGTGGGGCTGCGTAAAGGCTCCCCTGGGGAGTTCACTTGTACCCAAAGCCTTCCATTGGGGGCACTTTTGGATGGGCGAAAAGGCCTCGGAACGCATTTCCTGGGGCCTGATTTTTCACTCGTCTCCGATGACGGCTAGGGCTACGTTTAGGTTTGCTCAGGAACAGCGAACCCGGAGGGTCCAGTTGCATGTGGGGCTGCGTAAAGGCTCCCCTGGGGAGTTCACTTGTACCCAAAGCCTTCCTTTGGTGACACTTTTGGATGGTCCAAAGGGGCTTGAAACGCATTTTCTGGGGCTCGGGTTTTCAGTCGTCTTCGATGCCGTCTAGGGCTATGTTTAGGGATGCTCGGAAACAGCGAACCCGGAGGGTCCAGTTGCATGTGGGGCTGCGTAAAGGCTCCCCTGGGGCGTTCTCCTGTACCCAAAGTCTTCCTTTGGGGGCACATTTGGATGGGCGAAAAGGCCTCGGAACGCATTTCCTGGGGCCTGATTTTTCACTCGTCTCCGATGACGGCTAGGGCTACGTTTAGGTTTCCTCAGGAACAGCGATCCAGGAGGGTCCAGTTGCATGTGGGGCTGCGTAAAGGCTCCCCTGGGGAGTTCACTTGTACCCAAAGACTTCCTTTGGTGACACTTTTGGATGGTCCAAAGGGGCTTGCAACGCGTTTTCTGGGGCCCGGGTTTTCAGTCTTCTCCCAAGCCGGCTAGGGATATATTTAGGATTGCTCGGAAAAATCGAACCCGGAGGGTCCAGTTGCATGTGGGGCTGCGTAAAGGCTCCCCTGGGGAGTTCACTTGTATCCAAAGCCTACCTTTGGGGGCACTTTTGGATGGTCCAAAGGGGCTCGCAACGCATTTCCTGGGGCCTGATGTTTCAGTCGTCATCGATGCCGGCTAGGGATATGTTTAGAAATGCTCGGAAACAGCGAACCCAGAGGGTCCAGTTGCATGTGGGGCTGCGTAAAGGCTCCCCTGGGGAGTTCACTTGTATCCAAAGCCTTCCTTTGGGGGCACTTTTGGATGGTCCAAAGGGGCTCGAAACGCATTTCCTGGGGCCTGATGTTTCAGTCGTCATCGATGCCGGCTAGGGATATATTTAGGATTGCTCAGAAAAATCGAACCCGGAGGGTCCAGTTGCATGTGGGGCTGCGTAAAGGCTCCCCTGGGGAGATCACTTGTACCCAAAGCCTTCCTTTGGGGGCACTTTTGGATGGTCCGAAGGGGCTTGCAACGCATTTCCTGGGGCCTGATGTTTCACTCGTCTCCGATGACGGCTAGGACTATGTTTAGGGATGCTCGGAAACAGCGAACCCGGAGGGTCCAGTTGCATGTGGGGCTGCGTAAAGGCTCCCCTGGGGAGTTCACTTGTATCCAAAGCCTTCCTTTGGGGGCACTTTTGGATGGTCCAAAGGGGCTCGAAACGCATTTCCTGGGGCCTGATGTTTCACTCGTCTCCGATGACGGCTAGGACTATGTTTAGGGATGCTCGGAAACAGCGAACCCGGAGGGTCCAGTTGCATGTGGGGCTGCGTAAAGGCTCCCCTGGGGAGATCACTTGTACCCAAAGCCTTCCTTTGGGGGCACTTTTGGATGGTCCGAAGGGGCTTGCAACGCATTTCCTGGGGCCTGATTTTTCACTTGTCTTCTATGCCGGCTAGGGCTATGTTTAGGGATACTCGGAAACAGCGAACCCGGAGGGTCCAGTTGCATGTGGGGCTGCGTAAAGGCTCCCCTGGGGAGTTCACTTGAACCCAAAGCCTTCCTTTGGGGGCACTTTTGGATGGTCCGAAGGGGCTCGCAACGCATTTCCTGGGGCCTGATTTTTCATTCGTCTTCGATGCCGTCTAGGGCTATGTTTAGGGATGCTCGGAAACAGCGAACCCGAAGGGTCCAGTTGCATGTGGGGCTGCGTAAAGGCTCCCCTGGGGAGTTCACTTGTACCCAAAGCCTTCCATTGGGGGCACTTTTGGATGGGCGAAAAGGCCTCGGAACGCATTTCCTGGGGCCTGATTTTTCACTCGTCTCCGATGACGGCTAGGGCTACGTTTAGGTTTGCTCAGGAACAGCGAACCCGGAGGGTCCAGTTGCATGTGGGGCTGCGTAAAGGCTCCCCTGGGGAGTTCACTTGTACCCAAAGCCTTCCTTTGGTGACACTTTTGGATGGTCCAAAGGGGCTTGCAACGCGTTTTCTGGGGCCCGGGTTTTCAGTCTTCTCCCATGCCGGCTAGGGATATATTTAGGATTGCTCGGAAAAATCGAACCCGGAGGGTCCAGTTGCATGTGGGGCTGCGTAAAGGCTCCCCTGGGGAGTTCACTTGTACCCAAAGCCTTCCTTTGGGGGAAATTTTGGATGGACGAAAAGGGCTCGCAACGCATTTCCTGGGGCCTGACTTTTCAGTCGTCTTCGATGCCGGCTAGGGCTATGTTTAGGGATGCTCGGAAACATCGAACCCGGAGGGTCCAGTTTCATGTGGGGCTGCGTAAAGGCAGCCCTGGGGAGTTCACTTGTACCCAAAGCCTTCCTTTGGGGGCACTTTTGGATGGACAAAAGGGCTCGCAACGCATTTCCTGGGGCCTGATTTTTCACTCGTCTCCGATGACGGCTAGGACTATGTTTAGGGATGCTCGGAAACAGCGAACCCGAAGGGTCCAGTTGCATGTGAGGCTGCGTAAAGGCTCCCCTGGGGAGTTCACTTGAACCCAAAGCCTTCCTTTGGGGGCACTTTTGGATGGGCAAAAGGGGCTCGCAACGCATTTCCTGGGGCCTGATTTTTCACTCGTCTCCGATGACGGCTAGTGCTATGTTTAGGGATGCTCGGAAACAGCGAACCCGGAGGGTCCAGTTTCATGTGGGGCTGCGTAAAGGCTCCCCTGGGGAGTTCACTTGTACCCAAAGCCTTCCTTTGGGGGCACTTTTGGATGGACAAAAGGGCTCGCAACGCATTTCCTGGGGCCTGATTTTTCACTCGTCTCCGATGACGGCTAGGACTATGTTTAGGGATGCTCGGAAACAGCGAACCCGAAGGGTCCAGTTGCATGTGAGGCTGCGTAAAGGCTCCCCTGGGGAGTTCACTTGAACCCAAAGCCTTCCTTTGGGGGCACTTTTGGATGGGCAAAAGGGGCTCGCAACGCATTTCCTGGGGCCTGATTTTTCACTCGTCTCCGATGACGGCTAGGGCTATGTTTAGGGATGCTCGGAAACAGCGAACCCGGAGGGTCCAGTTGCATGTGGGGCTGCGTAAAGGCTCCCCTGGGGAGTTCACTTGTACCCAAAGCCTTCCTTTGCGGGCACTTTTGGATGGTCCAAAGGGGCTCGCAACGCGTTTCCTGGGGCCTGATTTTTCAGTCGTCTCCGATGACGGCCAGGGCTACGTTTAGGTTTGCTCAGGAACGTCGAACCCGGAGGGTCCAGTTGCATGTGGGGCTGCGTAAAGGCTCCCCTGGGGAGTTCACTTGTACCCAAAGCCTTCCTTTGGTGACACTTTTGGATGGTCCAAAGGGGCTTGCAACGCTTTTTCTGGGGCTCGGGTTTTCAGTCGTCTTCGATGCCGTCTAGGGCTATGTTTAGGGATGCTCGGAAACAGCGAACCCGGAGGGTCCAGTTGCATGTGGGGCTGCGTAAAGGCTCCCCTGGGGCGTTCTCCTGTACCCAAAGTCTTCCTTTGGGGGCACATTTGGATGGGCGAAAAGGCCTCGGAACGCATTTCCTGGGGCCTGATTTTTCACTCGTCTCCGATGACGGCTAGGGCTACGTTTAGGTTTCCTCAGGAACAGCGAACCAGGAGGGTCCAGTTGCATGTGGGGCTGCGTAAAGGCTCCCCTGGGGAGTTCACTTGTACCCAAAGCCTTCCTTTGGGGGCACTTTTGGATGGACAAAAGGGCTCACAACGCATTTCCTGGGGCCTGATTTTTCACTCGTCTCCGATGACGGCTAGGACTATGTTTAGGGATGCTCGGAAACAGCGAACCCGAAGGGTCCAGTTGCATGTGGGGCTGCGTAAAGGCTCCCGTGGGGAGCTCACTTGTACCCAAAGCCTTCCTTTGGGGGCACTTTTGGATGGGCGAAAAGGGCTCGCAACGCATTTCCTGGGGCTTGATTTTTCAGTCGTCTTCGATGCCGGCTAGGGCTATGTTTAGGGATGCTCGGAAACAGCGAACCCGGAGGGTCCAGTTGCATGTGGGGCTGCGTAAAGGCTCCCCTGGGGAGTTCACTTGTACCCAAAGCCTTCCTTTGGTGACACTTTTGGATGGACAAAAGGGGCTTGCAACGCGTTTTCTGGGGCCCGGGTTTTCAGTCTTCTCCCAAGCCGGCTAGGGATATATTTAGGATTGCTCGGAAAAATCGAACCCGGAGGGTCCAGTTGCATGTGGGGCTGCGTAAAGGCTCCCCTGGGGAGTTCACTTGTATCCAAAGCCATCCTTTGGGGGCACTTTAGGATGGTCCAAAGGGGCTCGCAACGCATTTCCTGGGGCCTGATGTTTCAGTCGTCATCGATGCCGGCTAGGGATATGTTTAGGGATGCTCGGAAACAGCGAACACGGAGGGTCCAGTTGCATGTGGGGCTGCGTAAAGGCTCCCCTGGGGAGTTCACTTGTACCCAAAGCCTTCCTTTGGTGATACTTTTGGATGGTCCAAAGGGGCTCGCAACGCATTTCCTGGGGCTTGATTTTTCAGTCTTCTCCCATGCCGGCTAGTGATATATTTAGGTTTACGCGGAAAAATCGAACCCGGAGAGTCCAGTTGCATGTGGGGCTGCGTAAAGGCTCCCCTGGGGAGTTCTCTTGTACCCAAAGCCTTCCTTTGGGGGCACTTTTGGATGGGCGAAAAGGGCTTGCAACGCATTTCCTGGGGCCTGCTTTTTCAGTCGTCTTCGATGCCGTCTAGGGCTATGTTTAGGGATGCTCGGAAACAGCGAACCCGGAGGGTCCAGTTGCATGTGGGGCTGCGTAAAGGCTCCCCTGGGGAGTTCTCCTGTACCCAAAGTCTTCCTTTGGGGGCACATTTGGATGGGCGAAAAGGCCTCGGAACGCATTTCCTGGGGCCTGATTTTTCACTCGTCTCCGATGATGGCTAGGGCTATGTTTAGGGATGCTCAGAAACAACGAACCCGGAGGGTCCAGTTGCATGTGGGGCTGCGTAAAGGCTCCCCTGGGGAGTTCACTTGTACCCAAAGCCTTCCTTTGCGGGCACTTTTGGATGGTCCAAAGGGGCTCGCAACGCGTTTCCTGGGGCCTGATTTTTCAGTCGTCTCCGATGACGGCCAGGGCTACGTTAAGGTTTGCTCAGGAACAGCGAACCCGGAGGGTCCAGTTGCATGTAGGGCTGCGTAAAGGCTCCCCTGGGGAGTTCTCTTGTACCAAAAGCCTTCCTTTGGTGACACTTTTGGATGGTCCAAAGGGGCTTGCAACGCATTTTCTGGGGCTCGGGTTTTCAGTCTTCTCCCATGCCAGCTAGGGATATATTTAGGGTTGCTCGGAAAAATCGAACCCGAAGGGTCCAGTTGCATGTGGGGCTGCGTAAAGGCTCCCCTGGGGAGTTCTCTTGTACCCAAAGCCTTCCTTTGGGGGCACATTTGGATGGGCGAAAAGGGCTCGCAACGCATTTCCTGGGGCCTGATTTTTCAGTCGTCATCGATGCCGGCTAGGGCTATGTTTAGGGATGCTCGGAAACAGCGAACCCGGAGGGTCCAGTTGCATGTGGGGCTGCGTAAAGGCTCCCCTGGGGAGTTCACTTGTACCCAAAGCCTTCCTTTGGGGGCACTTTTGGATGGGCGAAAAGGGCTCGCAACGCATTTCCTGGGGCTTGATTTTTCAGTCGTCTTCGATGCCGTCTAGGGCTATGTTTAGGGATGCTCGGAAACAGCGAACCCGGAGGGTCCAGTTGCATGTGGGGCTGCGTAAAGGCTCCCCTGGGGAGTTCACTTGTACCCAAAGCCTTCCTTTGGTGATACTTTTGGATGGTCCAAAGGGGCTCGCAACGCATTTCCTGGGGCTTGATTTTTCAGTCTTCTCCCATGCCGGCTAGTGATATATTTAGGTTTACCCGGAAAAATCGAACCCGGAGAGTCCAGTTGCATGTGGGGCTGCGTAAAGGCTCCCCTGGGGAGTTCTCTTGTACCCAAAGCCTTCCTTTGGGGGCACTTTTGGATGGGCGAAAAGGGCTTGCAACGCATTTCCTGGGGCCTGATTTTTCAGTCGTCTTCGATGCCGGCTAGGGCTATGTTTAGGGATGCTCGGAAACAGCGAACCCGGAGGGTCCAGTTGCATGTGGGGCTGCGTAAAGGCTCCCCTGGGGAGTTCTCCTGTACCCAAAGTCTTCCTTTGGGGGCACATTTGGATGGGCGAAAAGGCCTCGGAACGCATTTCCTGGGGCCTGATTTTTCACTCGTCTCCGATGATGGCTAGGGCTATGTTTAGGGATGCTCAGAAACAACGACCCCGGAGGGTCCAGTTGCATGTGGGGCTGCGTAAAGGCTCCCCTGGGGAGTTCACTTGTACCCAAAGCCTTCCTTTGCGGGCACTTTTGGATGGTCCAAAGGGGCTCGCAACGCGTTTCCTGGGGCCTGATTTTTCAGTCGTCTCCGATGACGGCTAGGACTATGTTTAGGGATGCTCGGAAACAGCGAACCCGAAGGGTCCAGTTGCATGTGGGGCTGCGTAAAGGCTCCCCTGGGGAGTTCACTTGTACCCAAAGCCTTCCTTTGGGGGCACTTTTGGATGGGCGAAAAGGGCTCGCAACGCATTTCCTGGGGCTTGTTTTTTTAGTCGTCTTCGATGCCGGCTAGGGCTATGTTTAGGGATGCTCGGAAACAGCGAACCCGGAGGGTCCAGTTGCATGTGGGGCTGCGTACAGGCTCCCCTGGGGAGTTCACTTGTACCCAAAGCCTTCCTTTGGGGGCACTTTTGGATGGTCCAAAGGGGCTCGCAACGCATTTCCTAGGGCCTGATGTTTCAGTCGTCATCGATGCCGGCTAGGGATATGTTTAGGGATGCTCGGAAACAGCGAACACGGAGGGTCCAGTTGCAAGTGGGGCTGCGTAAAGGCTCCCCTGGGGAGTTCACTTGTACCCAAAGCCTTCCTTTGGGGGCACTTTTGGATGGTCCGAAGGAGCTTGCAACGCATTTCCTGGGGCCTGATTTTTCACTTGTCTTCGATGCCGGCTAGGGCTATGTTTAGGGATACTCGGAAACAGCGAACCCGGAGGGTCCAGTTGCATGTGGGGCTGCGTAAAGGCTCCCCTGGGGAGTTCTCCTGTACCCAAAGTCTTCCTTTGGGGGCACATTTGGATGGGCGAAAAGGCCTCGGAACGCATTTCCTGGGGCCTGATTTTTCACTCGTCTCCGATGACGGCTAGGGCTACGTTTAGGTTTGCTCAGGAACAGCGAACCCGGAGGGTCCAGTTGCATGTGGGGCTGCGTAAAGGCTCCCCTGGGGAGTTCACTTGTACCCAAAGCCTTCCTTTGGGGGCACTTTTGGATGGACAAAAGGGCTCGCAACGCATTTCCTGGGGCCTGACTTTTCAGTCGTCTTCGATGCCGGCTAGGGCTATGTTTAGGGATGCTCGGAAACAGCGAACCCGGAGGGTCCAGTTGCATGTGGGGCTGCGTAAAGGCTCCCCTGGGGAGTTCACTTGTACCCAAAGCCTTCCTTTGGTGACAATTTTGGATGGTCCAAAGGGGCTTGCAACGCGTTTTCTGGGGCCCGGGTTTTCAGTCTTCTCCCAAGCCGGCTAGGGATATATTTAGGGTTGCTCGGAAAAATCGAACCTGGAGGGTCCAGTTGCATGTGGGGCTGCGTAAAGGCTCCCCTGGGGAGTTCACTTGTACCCAAAGCCTTCCTTTGGTGATACTTTTGGATGGTCCAAAGGGGCTCGCAACGCATTTCCTGGGGCTTGATTTTTCAGTCTTCTCCCATGCCGGCTAGTGATATATTTAGGTTTACCCGGAAAAATCGAACCCGGAGAGTCCAGTTGCATGTGGGGCTGCGTAAAGGCTCCCCTGGGGAGTTCTCTTGTACCCAAAGCCTTCCTTTGCGGGCACTTTTGGATGGGCGAAAAGGGCTTGCAACGCATTTCCTGGGGCCTGCTTTTTCAGTCGTCTTCGATGCCGTCTAGGGCTATGTTTAGGGATGCTCGGAAACAGCGAACCCGGAGGGTCCAGTTGCATGTGGGGCTGCGTAAAGGCTCCCCTGGGGAGTTCTCCTGTACCCAAAGTCTTCCTTTGGGGGCACATTTGGATGGGCGAAAAGGCCTCGGAACGCATTTCCTGGGGCCTGATTTTTCACTCGTCTCCGATGATGGCTAGGGCTATGTTTAGGGATGCTCAGAAACAACGAACCCGGAGGGTCCAGTTGCATGTGGGGCTGCGTAAAGGCTCCCCTGGGGAGTTCACTTGTACCCAAAGCCTTCCTTTGCGGGCACTTTTGGATGGTCCAAAGGGGCTCGCAACGCGTTTCCTGGGGCCTGATTTTTCAGTCGTCTCCGATAACGGCCAGGGCTACGTTTAGGTTTTCTCAGGAACAGCGAACCCGGAGGGTCCAGTTGCATGTGGGGCTGCGTAAAGGCTCCCCTGGGGAGTTCTCTTGTACCAAAAGCCTTCCTTTGGTGACACTTTTGGATGGTCCAAAGGGGTTTGCAACGCATTTTCTGGGGCTCGGGTTTTCAGTCTTCTCCCATGCCAGCTAGGGATATATTTAGGGTTGCTCGGAAAAATCGAACCCGAAGGGTCCAGTTGCATGTGGGGCTGCGTAAAGGCTCCCCTGGGGAGTTCTCTTGTACCCAAAGCCTTCCTTTGGGGGCACATTTGGATGGGCGAAAAGGGCTCGCAACGCATTTCCTGGGGCCTGATTTTTCAGTCGTCATCGATGCCGGCTAGGGCTATGTTTAGGGATGCTCGGAAACAGCGGACCCGGAGGGTCCAGTTGCATGTGGGGCTGCGTAAAGGCTCCCCTGGGGAGTTCACTTGTACCCAAAGCCTTCCTTTGGGGGCACTTTTGGATGGGCGAAAAGGGCTCGCAACGCATTTCCTGGGGCTTGATTTTTCAGTCGTCTTCGATGCCGGCTAGGGCTATGTTTAGGGATGCTCGGAAACAGCGAACCCGGAGGGTCCAGTTGCATGTGGGGCTGCGTAAAGGCTCCCCTGGGGAGTTCACTTGTACCCAAAGCCTTCCTTTGGTGATACTTTTGGATGGTCCAAAGGGGCTCGCAACGCATTTCCTGGGGCCTGATGTTTCAGTCGTCATCGATGCCGGCTAGGGATATATTTAGGATTGCTCAGAAAAATCGAACCCGGTGGGTCCAGTTGCATGTGGGGCTGCGTAAAGGCTTCCCTGGGGAGATCACTTGTACCCAAAGCCTTCCTTTGGGGGCACTTTTGGATGGTCCGAAGTGGCTTGCAACGCATTTCCTGGGGCCTGATTTTTCACTTGTCTTCGATGCCGGCTAGGGCTATGTTTAGGGATACTCGGAAACAGCGAATCCGGAGGGTCCAGTTGCATGTGGGGCTGCGTAAAGGCTCCCCTGGGGAGTTCTCCTGTACCCAAAGTCTTCCTTTGGGGGCACATTTGGATGGGCGAAAAGGCCTCGGAATGCATTTCCTGGGGCCTGATTTTTCACTCGTCTCCGATGACGGCTAGGGCTACGTTTAGGTTTGCTCAGGAACAGCGAACCCGGAGGGTCCAGTTGCATGTGGGGCTGCGTAAAGGCTCCCCTGGGGAGTTCACTTGTACCCAAAGCCTTCCTTTGGGGGCACTTTTGGATGGACAAAAGGGCTCGCAACGCATTTCCTGGGGCCTGATTTTTCAGTCGTCTTCGATGCCGGCTAGGGCTATGTTTAGGGATGCTCGGAAACAGCGAACCCGGAGGGTCCAGTTGCATGTGGGGCTGCGTAAAGGCTCCCCTGGGGAGTTCACTTGTACCCAAAGCCTTCCTTTGGGGGCACTTTTGGATGGACAAAAGGGCTCGCAACGCATTTCCTGGGGCCTGATTTTTCACTCGTCTCCGATGACGGCTAGGACTATGTTTAGGGATGCTCGGAAACAGCGAACCCGAAGGGTCCAGTTGCATGTGGGGCTGCGTAAAGGCTCCCCTGGGGAGTTCACTTGTACCCAAAGCCTTCCTTTGGGGGCACTTTTGGATGGGCGAAAAGGGCTCGCAACGCATTTCCTGGGGCTTGATTTTTCAGTCGTCTTCGATGCCGGCTAGGGCTATGTTTAGGGATGCTCGGAAACAGCGAACCCGGAGGGTCCAGTTGCATGTGGGGCTGCGTAAAGGCTCCCCTGGGGAGTTCACTTGTACCCAAAGACTTCCTTTGGTGACACTTTTGGATGGTCCAAAGGGGCTTGCAACGCGTTTTCTGGGGCCCGGGTTTTCAGTCTTCTCCCAAGCCGGCTAGGGATATATTTAGGATTGCTCGGAAAAATCGAACCCGTAGGGTCCAGTTGCATGTGGGGCTGCGTAAAGGCTCCCCTGGGGAGTTCACTTGTACCCAAAGCCTTCCTTTGGTGACACTTTTGGATGGTCCAAAGGGGCTCGCAACGCATTTCCTGGGGCCTGATTTTTCACTCGTCTCCGATGACGGCTAGGGCTATGTTTAGGGATGCTCGGAAACAGCGAACCCGGAGGGTCCAGTTGCATGTGGGGCTGCGTAAAGGCTCCCCTGGGGAGTTCACTTGTACCCAAAGCCTTCCTTTGCGGGCACTTTTGGATGGTCCAAAGGGGCTCGCAACGCGTTTCCTGGGGCCTGATTTTTCAGTCGTCTCCGATGACGGCCAGGGCTACGTTTAGGTTTGCTCAGGAACAGCGAACCCGGAGGGTCCAGTTGCATGTGGGGCTGCGTAAAGGCTCCCCTGGGGAGTTCACTTGTACCCAAAGCCTTCCTTTGGTGATACTTTTGGATGGTCCAAAGGGGCTTGCAACGTGTTTTCTGAGGCCCGGGTTTTCAGTCTTCTCCCATGCCGGCTAGTGATATATTTAGGTTTACCCGGAAAAATCGAACCCGGAGAGTCCAGTTGCATGTGGGGCTGCGTAAAGGCTCCCCTGGGGAGTTCACTTGTATCCAAAGCCTTCCTTTGGGGGCACTTTTGGATGGTCCAAAGGGGCTCGCAACGCATTTCCTGGGGCCTGATGTTTCAGTCGTCATCGATGCCGGCTAGGGATATATTTAGGATTGCTCAGAAAAATCGAACCCGGTGGGTCCAGTTGCATGTGGGGCTGCGTAAAGGCTTCCCTGGGGAGATCACTTGTACCCAAAGCCTTCCTTTGGGGGCACTTTTGGATGGTCCGAAGGGGCTTGCAACGCATTTCCTGGGGCCTGATTTTTCACTTGTCTTCGATGCCGGCTAGGGCTATGTTTAGGGATACTCGGAAACAGCGAATCCGGAGGGTCCAGTTGCATGTGGGGCTGCGTAAAGGCTCCCCTGGGGAGTTCTCCTGTACCCAAAGTCTTCCTTTGGGGGCACATTTGGATGGGCGAAAAGGCCTCGGAATGCATTTCCTGGGGCCTGATTTTTCACTCGTCTCCGATGACGGCTAGGGCTACGTTTAGGTTTGCTCAGGAACAGCGAACCCGGAGGGTCCAGTTGCATGTGGGGCTGCGTAAAGGCTCCCCTGGGGAGTTCACTTGTACCCAAAGCCTTCCTTTGGGGGCACTTTTGGATGGACAAAAGGGCTCGCAACGCATTTCCTGGGGCCTGATTTTTCAGTCGTCTTCGATGCCGGCTAGGGCTATGTTTAGGGATGCTCGGAAACAGCGAACCCGGAGGGTCCAGTTGCATGTGGGGCTGCGTAAAGGCTCCCCTGGGGAGTTCACTTGTACCCAAAGACTTCCTTTGGTGACACTTTTGGATGGTCCAAAGGGGCTTGCAACGCGTTTTCTGGGGCCCGGGTTTTCAGTCTTCTCCCAAGCCGGCTAGGGATATATTTAGGATTGCTCGGAAAAATCGAACCCGTAGGGTCCAGTTGCATGTGGGGCTGCGTAAAGGCTCCCCTGGGGAGTTCACTTGTACCCAAAGCCTTCCTTTGGTGACACTTTTGGATGGTCCAAAGGGGCTCGCAACGCATTTCCTGGGGCCTGATTTTTCACTCGTCTCCGATGACGGCTAGGGCTATGTTTAGGGATGCTCGGAAACAGCGAACCCGGAGGGTCCAGTTGCATGTGGGGCTGCGTAAAGGCTCCCCTGGGGAGTTCACTTGTACCCAAAGCCTTCCTTTGCGGGCACTTTTGGATGGTCCAAAGGGGCTCGCAACGCGTTTCCTGGGGCCTGATTTTTCAGTCGTCTCCGATGACGGCCAGGGCTACGTTTAGGTTTGCTCAGGAACAGCGAACCCGGAGGGTCCAGTTGCATGTGGGGCTGCGTAAAGGCTCCCCTGGGGAGTTCACTTGTACCCAAAGCCTTCCTTTGGTGATACTTTTGGATGGTCCAAAGGGGCTTGCAACGTGTTTTCTGAGGCCCGGGTTTTCAGTTTTCTCCCATGCCGGCTAGTGATATATTTAGGTTTACCCGGAAAAATCGAACCCGGAGAGTCCAGTTGCATGTGGGGCTGCGTAAAGGCTCCCCTGGGGAGTTCACTTGTATCCAAAGCCTTCCTTTGGGGGCACTTTTGGATGGTCCAAAGGGGCTCGCAACGCATTTCCTGGGGCCTGATGTTTCAGTCGTCATCGATGCCGGCTAGGGATATATTTAGGATTGCTCAGAAAAATCGAACCCGGTGGGTCCAGTTGCATGTGGGGCTGCGTAAAGGCTTCCCTGGGGAGATCACTTGTACCCAAAGCCTTCCTTTGGGGGCACTTTTGGATGGTCCGAAGGGGCTTGCAACGCATTTCCTGGGGCCTGATTTTTCACTTGTCTTCGATGACGGCTAGGGCTACGTTTAGGTTTGCTCAGGAACAGCGAACCCGGAGGGTCCAGTTGCATGTGGGACTGCATAAAGGCTCCCCTGGGGAGTTCACTTGTACCCAAAGCCTTCCTTTGGGGGCACTTTTGGATGGACAAAAGGGCTCGCAACGCATTTCCTGGGGCCTGATTTTTCAGTCGTCTTCGATGCCGGCTAGGGCTATGTTTAGGGATGCTCGGAAACAGCGAACCCGGAGGGTCCAGTTGCATGTGGGGCTGCGTAAAGGCTCCCCTGGGGAGTTCACTTGTACCCAAAGACTTCCTTTGGTGACACTTTTGGATGGTCCAAAGGGGCTTGCAACGCGTTTTCTGGGGCCCGGGTTTTCAGTCTTCTCCCAAGCCGGCTAGGGATATATTTAGGATTGCTCGGAAAAATCGAACCCGGAGGGTCCAGTTGCATGTGGGGCTGCGTAAAGGCTCCCCTGGGGAGTTCACTTGTACCCAAAGCCTTCCTTTGGGGGAAATTTTGGATGGACGAAAAGGGCTCGCAACGCATTTCCTGGGGCCTGACTTTTCAGTCGTCTTCGATGACGGCTAGGGCTATGTTTAGGGATGCTCGGAAACAGCGAACCCGGAGGGTCCAGTTGCATGTGGGGCTGCGTAAAGGCTCCCCTGGGGAGTTCACTTGTACCCAAAGCCTTCCTTTGCGGGCCCTTTTGGATGGACGAAAAGGGCTCGCAACGCATTTCCTGGGGCCTGATTTTTCAGTCGTCTTCGATGACGGATAGGGCTACGTTTAGGTTTGCTCAGGAACAGCGAACCCGGAGGGTCCAGTTGCATGTGGGGCTGCGTAAAGGCTCCCCTGGGGAGTTCACTTGTACCCAAAGCCTTCCTTTGGTGACACTTTTGGATGGTCCAAAGGGGCTTGCAACGCGTTTTCTGGGGCCCGGGTTTTCAGTCTTCTCCCAAGCCGGCTAGGGATATATTTAGGATTGCTCGGAAAAATCGAACCCGGAGGGTCCAGTTGCATGTGGGGCTGCGTAAAGGCTCCCCTGGGGAGTTCACTTGTACCCAAAGCCTTCCTTCGGGGGCACTTTTGGATGGACGAAAAGGGCTCGCAACGCATTTCCTGGGGCCTGATTTTTCAGTCGTCTTCGATGCCGGCTAGGGCTATGTTTAGGGATGCTCGGAAACAGCGAACCCGGAGGGTCCAGTTGCATGTGGGGCTGCGTAAAGGCTCCCCTGGGGAGTTCACTTGTACCCAAAGCCTTCCTTTGGGGGCACATTTGGATGGACAAAAGGGCTCGCAACGCATTTCCTGGGGCTTGATTTTTCACTCGTCTCCGATGACGGCTAGGACTATGTTTAGGGATGCTCGGAAACAGCGAACCCGGAGGGTCCAGTTGCATGTGGGGCTGCGTAAAGGCTCCCCTGGGGAGTTCACTTGTACCCAAAGCCTTCCTTTGGTGACACTTTTGGATGGTCCAAAGGGGCTTGCAACGCGTTTTCTGGGGCCCGGGTTTTCAGTATTCTCCCAAGCAGGCTAGGGATATATTTAGGATTGCTCGGAAAAATTGAACCCGGAGGGTCCAGTTGCATGTGGGGCTGCGTAAAGGCTCCCCTGGGGAGTTCACATGTATCCAAAGCCTTCCTTTGGGGGCACTTTTGGATGGTCCAAAGGGGCTCGCAACGCATTTCCTAGGGCCTGATGTTTCAGTCGTCATCGATGCCGGCTAGGGATATGTTTAGGGATGCTCGGAAACAGCGAACCCGAAGGGTCCAGTTGCATGTGGGGCTGCGTAAAGGCTCCCCTGGGGAGTTCACTTGTACCCAAAGCCTTCCTTTGGGGGCACTTTTGGATGGACAAAAGGGCTCGCAACGCATTTCCTGGGGCCTGATTTTTCAGTCGTCTTCGATGCCGGCTAGGGCTATGTTTAGGGATGCTCGGAAACAGCGAACCCGGAGGGTCCAGTTGCATGTGGGGCTGCGTAAAGGCTCCCCTGGGGAGTTCACTTGTACCCAAAGCCTTCCTTTGCGGGCACATTTGGATGGGCCAAAAGGGCTCGCAACGCATTTCCTGGGGCCTGATTTTTCACTCGTCTCCGATGACGGCTAGGGCTACGTTTAGGTTTGCTCAGGAACAGCAAACCCGGAGGGTCCAGTTGCATGTGGGGCTGCGTAAAGGCTCCCCTGGGGAGTTCTCTTGTACCCAAAGCCTTCCTTTGGTGACACTTTTGGATGGGCGAAAAGGGCTCGCAACGCATTTCCTGGGGCTTGATTTTTCAGTCGTCTTCGATGCCGGCTAGGAATATATTTAGGGTTGCTCGGAAACAGCGAACCCGAAGGGTCCAGTTGCATGTGGGGCTGCATAAAGGCTCCCCTGGGGAGTTCACTTGTACCCAAAGCCTTCCTTTGGGGGCACTTTTGGATGGACAAAAGGCCTCGCAACGCATTTCCTGGGGCCTGATTTTTCAGTCGTCTTCGATGCCGGCTAGGGCTATGTTTAGGGATGCTCGGAAACAGCGAACCCGGAGGGTCCAGTTGCATGTGGGGCTGCGTAAAGGCTCCCCTGGGGAGTTCACTTGTACCCAAAGCCTTCCTTTGGGGGCACATTTGGATGGGCCAAAAGGGCTCGCAACGCATTTCCTGGGGCCTGATTTTTCACTCGTCTCCGATGACGGCTAGGGCTACGTTTAGGTTTGCTCAGGAACAGCAAACCCGGAGGGTCCAGTTGCATGTGGGGCTGCGTAAAGGCTCCCCTGGGGAGTTCTCTTGTACCCAAAGCCTTCCTTTGGTGACACTTTTGGATGGTCCAAAGGGGCTTGCAACGCATTTTCTGGGGCTCGGGTTTTCAGTCTTCTCCCATGCCGGCTAGGAATATATTTAGGGTTGCTCGGAAAAATCGAACCCGAAGGGTCCAGTTGCATGTGGGGCTGCGTAAAGGCTCCCCTGGGGAGTTCACTTGTACCCAAAGACTTCCTTTGGTGACACTTTTGGATGGTCCAAAGGGGCTTGCAACGCGTTTTCTGGGGCCCGGGTTTTCAGTCTTCTCCCAAGCCGGCTAGGGATATATTTAGGATTGCTCAGAAAAATCGAACCCGGAGGGTCCAGTTGCATGTGGGGCTGCGTAAAGGCTCCCCTGGGGAGTTCACTTGTATCCAAAGCCTTCCTTTTGGGGCACTTTTGGATGGTCCAAAGGGGCTCGCAACGCATTTCCTGGGGCCTGATGTTTCAGTCGTCATCGATGCCGGCTAGGGCTATGTTTAGGGATGCTCGGAAACAGCGAACCCGGAGGGTCCAGTTGCATGTGGGGCTGCGTAAAGGCTCCCCTGGGGAGTTCACTTGTATCCAAAGCCTTCCTTTTGGGGCACTTTTGGATGGTCCAAAGGGGCTCGCAACGCATTTCCTGGGGCCTGATGTTTCAGTCGTCATCGATGCCGGCTAGGGCTATGTTTAGGGATGCTCGGAAACAGCGAACCCGGAGGGTCCAGTTGCATGTGGGGCTGCGTAAGGCTCCCCTGGGGAGTTCACTTGTACCCAAAGCCTTCCTTTGGGGGCACTTTTGGATGGACAAAAGGGCTCGCAACGCATTTCCTGGGGCCTGATTTTTCACTCGTCTCCGATGACGGCTAGGACTATGTTTAGGGATGCTCGGAAACAGCGAACCCGAAGGGTCCAGTTGCATGTGGGGCTGCGTAAAGGCTCCCCTGGGGAGTTCACTTGTACCCAAAGCCTTCCTTTGGGGGCACTTTTGGATGGGCGAAAAGGGCTCGCAACGCATTTCCTGGGGCTTGATTTTTCAGTCGTCTTCGATGCCGGCTAGGGCTATGTTTAGGGATGCTCGGAAACAGCGAACCCGGAGGGTCCAGTTGCATGTGGGGCTGCGTAAAGGCTCCCCTGGGGAGTTCTCTTGTACCCAAAGCCTTCCTTTGGTGACACTTTTGGATGGTCCAAAGGGGCTTGCAACGCATTTTCTGGGGCTCGGGTTTTCAGTCTTCTCCCATGCCGGCTAGGAATATATTTAGGGTTGCTCGGAAAAATCGAACCCGAAGGGTCCAGTAGCATGTGGGGCTGCGTAAAGGCTCCCCTGGGGAGTTCACTTGTACCCAAAGACTTCCTTTGGTGACACTTTTGGATGGTCCAAAGGGGCTTGCAACGCGTTTTCTGGGGCCCGGGTTTTCAGTCTTCTCCCAAGCCGGCTAGGGATATATTTAGGATTGCTCGGAAAAATCGAACCCGGAGGGTCCAGTTGCATGTGGGGCTGCGTAAAGGCTCCCCTGGGGAGTTCACTTGTATCCAAAGCCTTCCTTTTGGGGCACTTTTGGATGGTCCAAAGGGGCTCGCAACGCATTTCCTGGGGCCTGATGTTTCAGTCGTCATCGATGCCGGCTAGGGCTATGTTTAGGGATGCTCGGAAACAGCGAACCCGGAGTGTCCAGTTGCATGTGGGGCTGCGTAAAGGCTCCCCTGGGGAGTTCACTTGTACCCAAAGCCTTCCTTTGGGGGCCCTTTTGGATGGACAAAAGGGCTCGCAACGCATTTCCTGGGGCCTGATTTTTCACTCGTCTCCAATGACGGCTAGGACTATGTTTAGGGATGCTCGGAAACAGCGAACCCGAAGGGTCCAGTTGCATGTGGGGCTGCGTAAAGGCTCCCCTGGGGAGTTCACTTGTACCCAAAGCCTTCCTTTGGGGGCACTTTTGGATGGGCGAAAAGGTCTCGCAACGCATTTCCTGGGGCTTGATTTTTCAGTCGTCTTCGATGCCGTCTAGGGCTATGTTTAGGGATGCTCGGAAACAGCGAACCCGGAGGGTCCAGTTGCATGTGGGGCTGCGTAAAGGCTCCCCTGGGGAGTTCACTTGTACCCAAAGCCTTCCTTTGGTGATACTTTTGGATGGTCCAAAGGGGCTCGCAACGCATTTCCTGGGGCTTGATTTTTCAGTCTTCTCCCATGCCGGCTAGTGATATATTTAGGTTTACCCGGAAAAATCGAACCCGGAGAGTCCAGTTGCATGTGGGGCTGCGTAAAGGCTCCCCTGGGGAGTTCACTTGTACCCAAAGATTTCCTTTGGGGGCACTTTTGGATGGGCGAAAAGGGCTTGCAACGCATTTCCTGGGGCCTGATTTTTCAGTCGTCTTCGATGCCGTCTAGGGCTATGTTTAGGGATGCTCGGAAACAGCGAACCCGGAGGGTCCAGTTGCATGTGGGGCTGCGTAAAGGCTCCCCTGGGGAGTTCTCCTGTACCCAAAGTCTTCCTTTGGGGGCACATTTGGATGGGCGAAAAGTCCTCGGAACGCATTTCCTGGGGCCTGATTTTTCACTCGTCTCCGATGACGGCTAGGGCTACGTTTAGGTTTGCTCAGGAACAGCGAACCCGGAGGGTCCAGTTGCATGTGGGGCTGCGTAAAGGCTCCCCTGGGGAGTTCACTTGTACCCAAAGCCTTCGTTTGGTGACACTTTTGGATGGTCCAAAGGGGCTTGCAACGCGTTTTCTGGGGCCCGGGTTTTCAGTCTTCTCCCAAGCCGGCTAGGGATATATTTAGGATTGCTCGGAAAAATCGAACCCGGAGGGTCCAGTTGCATGTGGGGCTGCGTAAAGGCTCCCCTGGGGAGTTCACTTGTACCCAAAGCCTTCCTTTTGGGGCACTTTTGGATGGTCCAAAGGGGCTCGCAACGCATTTCCTGGGGCCTGATGTTTCAGTCGTCATCGATGCCGGCTAGGGCTATGTTTAGGGATGCTCGGAAACAGCGAACCCGGAGGGTCCAGTTGCATGTGGGGCTGCGTAAAGGCTCCCCTGGGGAGTTCACTTGTACCCAAAGCCTTCCTTTGGGGGCACTTTTGGATGGACAAAAGGGCTCGCAACGCATTTCCTGGGGCCTGATTTTTCACTCGTCTCCGATGACGGCTAGGACTATGTTTAGGGATGCTCGGAAACAGCGAACCCGAAGGGTCCAGTTGCATGTGGGGCTGCGTAAAGGCTCCCCTGGGGAGCTCACTTGTACCCAAAGCCTTCCTTTGGGGGCACTTTTGGATGGGCGAAAAGGTCTCGCAACGCATTTCCTGGGGCTTGATTTTTCAGTCGTCTTCGATGCCGTCTAGGGCTATGTTTAGGGATGCTCGGAAACAGCGAACCCGGAGGGTCCAGTTGCATGTGGGGCTGCGTAAAGGCTCCCCTGGGGAGTTCACTTGTACCCAAAGCCTTCCTTTGGTGATACTTTTGGATGGTCCAAAGGGGCTCGCAACGCATTTCCTGGGGCTTGATTTTTCAGTCTTCTCCCATGCCGGCTAGTGATATATTTAGGTTTGCCCGGAAAAATCGAACCCGGAGAGTCCAGTTGCATGTGGGGCTGCGTAAAGGCTCCCCTGGGGAGTTCACTTGTACCCAAAGATTTCCTTTGGGGGCACTTTTGGATGGGCGAAAAGGGCTTGCAACGCATTTCCTGGGGCCTGATTTTTCAGTCGTCTTCGATGCCGTCTAGGGTTATGTTTAGGGATGCTCGGAAACAGCGAACCCGGAGGGTCCAGTTGCATGTGGGGCTGCGTAAAGGCTCCCCTGGGGAGTTCTCCTGTACCCAAAGTCTTCCTTTGGGGGCACATTTGGATGGGCGAAAAGTCCTCGGAACGCATTTCCTGGGGCCTGATTTTTCACTCGTCTCCGATGACGGCTAGGGCTACGTTTAGGTTTGCTCAGGAACAGCGAACCCGGAGGGTCCAGTTGCATGTGGGGCTGCGTAAAGGCTCCCCTGGGGAGTTCACTTGTACCCAAAGCCTTCGTTTGGTGACACTTTTGGATGGTCCAAAGGGGCTTGCAACGCGTTTTCTGGGGCCCGGGTTTTCAGTCTTCTCCCAAGCCGGCTAGGGATATATTTAGGATTGCTCGGAAAAATCGAACCCGGAGGGTCCAGTTGCATGTGGGGCTGCGTAAAGGCTCCCCTGGGGAGTTCACTTGTACCCAAAGCCTTCCTTTGGTGACACTTTTGGATGGACAAAAGGGTCTCGCAACGCATTTCCTGGGGCCTGATGTTTCAGTCGTCATCGATGCCGGCTAGGGCTATGTTTAGGGATGCTCGGAAACAGCGAACCCGGAGGGTCCAGTTGCATGTGGGGCTGCGTAAAGGCTCCCCTGGGGAGTTCACTTGTACCCAAAGCCTTCCTTTGGGGGCACTTTTGGATGGACAAAAGGGCTCGCAACGCATTTCCTGGGGCCTGATTTTTCACTCGTCTCCGATGGCGGCTAGGACTATGTTTAGGGATGCTCGGAAACAGCGAACCCGAAGGGTCCAGTTGCATGTGGGGCTGCGTAAAGGCTCCCCTGGGGAGTTCACTTGTACCCAAAGTCTTCCTTTGGGGGCACTTTTGGATGGGCGAAAAGGGCTCGCAACGCATTTCCTGGGGCTTGATTTTTCAGTCGTCTTCGATGCCGGCTAGGGCTATGTTTAGGGATGCTCGGAAACAGCGAACCCGGAGGGTCCAGTTGCATGTGGGGCTGCGTAAAGGCTCCCCTGGGGAGTTCACTTGTACCCAAAGCCTTCCTTTGGTGACACTTTTGGATGGTCCAAAGGGGCTTGCAACGCGTTTTCTGGGGCCCGGGTTTTCAGTCTTCTCCCAAGCAGGCTAGGGATATATTTAGGATTGCTCGGAAAAATCGAACCCGGAGGGTCCAGTTGCATGTGGGGCTGCGTAAAGGCTCCCCTGGGGAGTTCTCTTGTACCAAAAGCCTTCCTTTGGGGGCACTTTTGGATGGTCCGAAGGGGCTCGCAACGCATTTCCTGTGGCCTGATTTTTCACTTGTCTTCGATGCCGGCTAGGGCTATGTTTAGGGATTCTCGGAAACAGCGAACCCGGAGGGTCCAGTTGCATGTGGGGCTGCGTAAAGGCTCCCCTGGGGAGTTCACTTGAACCCAAAGCCTTCCTTTGGGGGCACTTTAGGATGGTCCGAAGGTGCTCGCAACGCATTTCCTGGGGCCTGATTTTTCATTCGTCTTCGATGCCGTCTAGGGCTATGTTTAGGGATGCTCGGAAACAGCGAACCCGGAGGGTCCAGTTGCATGTGGGGCTGCGTAAAGGCTCCCCTGGGGAGTTCTCCTGTACCCAAAGTCTTCCTTTGGGGGCACATTTGGATGGGCGAAAAGGCCTCGGAACGCATTTCCTGGGGCCTGATTTTTCACTCGTCTCCGATGACGGCTAGGGCTACGTTTAGGTTTGCTCAGGAACAGCGAACCCGGAGGGTCCAGTTGCATGTGGGGCTGCGTAAAGGCTCCCCTGGGGAGTTCACTTGTACCCAAAGCCTTCCTTTGGGGGCACTTTGGGATGGACAAAAGGGTCTCGCAACGCATTTCCTGGGGCCTGATTTTTCAGTCGTCTTCGATGCCGGCTAGGGCTATGTTTAGGGATGCTCGGAAACAGCGAACCCGGAGGGTCCAGTTGCATGTGGGGCTGCGTAAAGGCTCCCCTGGGGAGTTCACTTGTACCCAAAGCCTTCCTTTGGTGACACTTTTGGATGGTCCAAAGGGGCTTGCAACGCGTTTTCTGGGGCCCGGGTTTTCAGTCTTCTCCCAAGCCGGCTAGGGATATATTTAGGATTGCTCGGAAAAATCGAACCCGGAGGGTCCAGTTGCATGTGGGGCTGCGTAAAGGCTCCCCTGGGGAGTTCACTTGTACCCAAAGCCTTCCTTTGGGGGTACTTTTGGATGGACGAAAAGGGCTCGGAACACATTTCCTGGGGCCTGATTTTTCAGTCGTCTTCGATGCCGGCTAGGGCTATGTTTAGGGATGCTCGGAAACAGCGAACCCGGAGGGTCCAGTTGCATGTGGGGCTGCGTAAAGGCTCCCCTGGGGAGTTCACTTGTACCCAAAGCCTTCCTTTGGGGGCACTTTTGGATGGACAAAAGGGCTCGCAACGCATTTTCTGTGGCCTGATTTTTCACTCGTCTCCGATGACGGCTAGGGCTATGTTTAGGGATGCTCGGAAACAGCGAACCCGAAGGGTCCAGTTGCATGTGGGGCTGCGTAAAGGCTCCCCTGGGGAGTTCACTTGTACCCAAAGACTTCCTTTGGTGACACTTTTGGATGGTCCAAAGGGGCTTGCAACGCGTTTTCTGGGGCCCGGGTTTTCAGTCTTCTCCCAAGCCGGCTAGGGATATATTTAGGATTGCTCGGAAAAATCGAACCCGGAGGGTCCAGTTGCATGTGGGGCTGCGTAAAGGCTCCCCTGGGGAGTTCACTTGTATCCAAAGCCTTCCTTTTGGGGCACTTTTGGATGGTCCAAAGGGGCTCGCAACGCATTTCCTGGGGCCTGATGTTTCAGTCGTCATCGATGCCGGCTAGGGCTATGTTTAGGGATGCTCGGAAACAGCGAACCCGGAGGGTCCAGTTGCATGTGGGGCTGCGTAAAGGCTCCCCTGGGGAGTTCTCCTGTACCCAAAGTCTTCCTTTGGGGGCACATTTGGATGGGCGAAAAGTCCTCGGAACGCATTTCCTGGGGCCTGATTTTTCACTCGTCTCCGATGACGGCTAGGGCTACGTTTAGGTTTGCTCAGGAACAGCGAACCCGGAGGGTCCAGTTGCATGTGGGGCTGCGTAAAGGCTCCCCTGGGGAGTTCACTTGTACCCAAAGCCTTCGTTTGGTGACACTTTTGGATGGTCCAAAGGGGCTTGCAACGCGTTTTCTGGGGCCCGGGTTTTCAGTCTTCTCCCAAGCCGGCTAGGGATATATTTAGGATTGCTCGGAAAAATCGAACCCGGAGGGTCCAGTTGCATGTGGGGCTGCGTAAAGTCTCCCCTGGGGAGTTCACTTGTACCCAAAGCCTTCCTTTTGGGGCACTTTTGGATGGTCCAAAGGGGCTCGCAACGCATTTCCTGGGGCCTGATGTTTCAGTCGTCATCGATGCCGGCTAGGGCTATGTTTAGGGATGCTCGGAAACAGCGAACCCGGAGGGTCCAGTTGCATGTGGGGCTGCGTAAAGGCTCCCCTGGGGAGTTCACTTGTACCCAAAGCCTTCCTTTGGGGGCACTTTTGGATGGACAAAAGGGCTCACAACGCATTTCCTGGGGCCTGATTTTTCACTCGTCTCCGATGGCGGCTAGGACTATGTTTAGGGATGCTCGGAAACAGCGAACCCGAAGGGTCCAGTTGCATGTGGGGCTGCGTAAAGGCTCCCCTGGGGAGCTCACTTGTACCCAAAGCCTTCCTTTGGGGGCACTTTTGGATGGGCGAAAAGGTCTCGCAACGCATTTCCTGGGGCTTGATTTTTCAGTCGTCTTCGATGCCGTCTAGGGCTATGTTTAGGGATGCTCGGAAACAGCGAACCCGGAGGGTCCAGTTGCATGTGGGGCTGCGTAAAGGCTCCCCTGGGGAGTTCACTTGTACCCAAAGCCTTCCTTTGGTGATACTTTTGGATGGTCCAAAGGGGCTCGCAACGCATTTCCTGGGGCTTGATTTTTCAGTCTTCTCCCATGCCGGCTAGTGATATATTTAGGTTTGCCCGGAAAAATCGAACCCGGAGAGTCCAGTTGCATGTGGGGCTGCGTAAAGGCTCCCCTGGGGAGTTCACTTGTACCCAAAGATTTCCTTTGGGGGCACTTTTGGATGGGCGAAAAGGGCTTGCAACGCATTTCCTGGGGCCTGATTTTTCAGTCGTCTTCGATGCCGTCTAGGGCTATGTTTAGGGATGCTCGGAAACAGCGAACCCGGAGGGTCCAGTTGCATGTGGGGCTGCGTAAAGGCTCCCCTGGGGAGTTCTCCTGTACCCAAAGTCTTCCTTTGGGGGCACATTTGGATGGGCGAAAAGTCCTCGGAACGCATTTCCTGGGGCCTGATTTTTCACTCGTCTCCGATGACGGCTAGGGCTACGTTTAGGTTTGCTCGGAAACAGCGAACCCGGAGGGTCCAGTTGCATGTGGGGCTGCGTAAAGGCTCCCCTGGGGAGTTCACTTGTACCCAAAGCCTTCCTTTGGTGACACTTTTGGATGGTCCAAAGGGGCTTGCAACGCGTTTTCTGGGGCCCGGGTTTTCAGTCTTCTCCCAAGCAGGCTAGGGATATATTTAGGATTGCTCGGAAAAATCGAACCCGGAGGGTCCAGTTGCATGTGGGGCTGCGTAAAGGCTCCCCTGGGGAGTTCACATGTATCCAAAGCCTTCCTTTGGGGGCACTTTTGGATGGTCCAAAGGGGCTCGCAACGCATTTCCTGGGGCCTGATGTTTCAGTCGTCATCGATGCCGGCTAGGGATATGTTTAGGGATGCTCGGAAACAGCGAACACGGAGGGTCCAGTTGCATGTGGGGCTGCGTAAAGGCTCCCCTGGGGAGTTCACTTGTACCCAAAGCCTTCCTTTGGGGGCCCTTTTGGATGGACAAAAGGGCTCGCAACGCATTTCCTGGGGCCTGATTTTTCAGTCGTCTTCGATGCCGGCTAGGGCTATGTTTAGGGATGCTCGGAAACAGCGAACCCGGAGGGTCCAGTTGCATGTGGGGCTGCGTAAAGGCTCCCCTGGGGAGTTCACGTGTACCCAAAGCCTTCCTTTGGGGGCACTTTTGGATGGACAAAAGGCCTCGGAACGCATTTCCTGGGGCCTGATTTTTCACTCGTCTCCGATGACGGCTAGGACTATGTTTAGGTTTGCTCAGGAACAGCAAACCCGGAGGGTCCAGTTGCATGTGGGGCTGCGTAAAGGCTCCCCTGGGGAGTTCTCTTGTACCAAAAGCCTTCCTTTGGGGGCACTTTTGGATGGTCCGAAGGGGCTCGCAACGCATTTCCTGTGGCCTGATTTTTCACTTGTCTTCGATGCCGGCTAGGGCTATGTTTAGGGATTCTCGGAAACAGCGAACCCGGAGGGTCCAGTTGCATGTGGGGCTGCGTAAAGGCTCCCCTGGGGAGTTCACTTGAACCCAAAGCCTTCCTTTGGGGGCACTTTAGGATGGTCCGAAGGTGCTCGCAACGCATTTCCTGGGGCCTGATTTTTCATTCGTCTTCGATGCCGTCTAGGGCTATGTTTAGGGATGCTCGGAAACAGCGAACCCGGAGGGTCCAGTTGCATGTGGGGCTGCGTAAAGGCTCCCCTGGGGAGTTCTCCTGTACCCAAAGTCTTCCTTTGGGGGCACATTTGGATGGGCGAAAAGGCCTCGGAACGCATTTCCTGGGGCCTGATTTTTCAGTCGTCTCCGATGACGGCTAGGGCTACGTTTAGGTTTGCTCAGGAACAGCGAACCCGGAGGGTCCAGTTGCATGTGGGGCTGCGTAAAGGCTCCCCTGGGGAGTTCACTTGTACCCAAAGCCTTCCTTTGGGGGCACTTTGGGATGGACAAAAGGGTCTCGCAACGCATTTCCTGGGGCCTGATTTTTCAGTCGTCTTCGATGCCGGCTAGGGCTATGTTTAGGGATGCTCGGAAACAGCGAACCCGGAGGGTCCAGTTGCATGTGGGGCTGCGTAAAGGCTCCCCTGGGGAGTTCACTTGTACCCAAAGCCTTCCTTTGGTGACACTTTTGGATGGTCCAAAGGGGCTTGCAACGCGTTTTCTGGGGCCCGGGTTTTCAGTCTTCTCCCAAGCCGGCTAGGGATATATTTAGGATTGCTCGGAAAAATCGAACCCGGAGGGTCCAGTTGCATGTGGGGCTGCGTAAAGGCTCCCCTGGGGAGTTCACTTGTACCCAAAGCCTTCCTTTTGGGGCACTTTTGGATGGACGAAAAGGGCTCGGAACACATTTCCTGGGGCCTGATTTTTCAGTCGTCTTCGATGCCGGCTAGGGCTATGTTTAGGGATGCTCGGAAACAGCGAACCCGGAGGGTCCAGTTGCATGTGGGGCTGCGTAAAGGCTCCCCTGGGGAGTTCACTTGTACCCAAAGCCTTCCTTTGGGGGCACTTTTGGATGGACAAAAGGGCTCGCAACGCATTTTCTGTGGCCTGATTTTTCACTCGTCTCCGATGACGGCTAGGGCTATGTTTAGGGATGCTCGGAAACAGCGAACCCGAAGGGTCCAGTTGCATGTGGGGCTGCGTAAAGGCTCCCCTGGGGAGTTCACTTGTACCCAAAGCCTTCCTTTGGGGGCACTTTTGGATGGACAAAAGGGCTCGCAACGCATTTCCTGGGGCCTGATTTTTCAGTCGTCTTCGATGCCGGCTAGGGCTATGTTTAGGGATGCTCGGAAACAGCGAACCCGGAGGGTCCAGTTGCATGTGGGGCTGCGTAAAGGCTCCCCTGGGGAGTTCTCTTGTACCCAAAGCCTTCCTTTGGTGACACTTTTGGATGGTCCAAAGGGGCTTGCAACGCATTTTCTGGGGCTCGGGTTTTCAGTCTTCTCCCATGCCGGCAAGGAATATATTTAGGGTTGCTCGGAAAAATCGAACCCGAAGGGTCCAGTAGCATGTGGGGCTGCGTAAAGGCTCCCCTGGGGAGTTCACTTGTACCCAAAGCCTTCCTTCGGGGGCACTTTTGGATGGACGAAAAGGGCTCGCAACGCATTTCCTGGGGCCTGATTTTTCAGTCGTCTTCGATGCCGGCTAGGGCTATGTTTAGGGATGCTCGGAAACAGCGAACCCGGAGGGTCCAGTTGCATGTGGGGCTGCGTAAAGGCTCCCCTGGGGAGTTCACTTGTACCCAAAGCCTTCCTTTGGGGGCACATTTGGATGGACAAAAGGGCTCGCAACGCATTTCCTGGGGCTTGATTTTTCACTCGTCTCCGATGACGGCTAGGACTATGTTTAGGGATGCTCGGAAACAGCGAACCCGGAGGGTCCAGTTGCATGTGGGGCTGCGTAAAGGCTCCCCTGGGGAGTTCACTTGTACCCAAAGCCTTCCTTTGGTGACACTTTTGGATGGTCCAAAGGGGCTTGCAACGCGTTTTCTGGGGCCCGGGTTTTCAGTATTCTCCCAAGCAGGCTAGGGATATATTTAGGATTGCTCGGAAAAATCGAACCCGGAGGGTCCAGTTGCATGTGGGGCTGCGTAAAGGCTCCCCTGGGGAGTTCACATGTATCCAAAGCCTTCCTTTGGGGGCACTTTTGGATGGTCCAAAGGGGCTCGCAACGCATTTCCTAGGGCCTGATGTTTCAGTCGTCATCGATGCCGGCTAGGGATATGTTTAGGGATGCTCGGAAACAGCGAACCCGAAGGGTCCAGTTGCATGTGGGGCTGCGTAAAGGCTCCCCTGGGGAGTTCACTTGTACCCAAAGCCTTCCTTTGGGGGCACTTTTGGATGGACAAAAGGGCTCGCAACGCATTTCCTGGGGCCTGATTTTTCAGTCGTCTTCGATGCCGGCTAGGGCTATGTTTAGGGATGCTCGGAAACAGCGAACCCGGAGGGTCCAGTTGCATGTGGGGCTGCGTAAAGGCTCCCCTGGGGAGTTCACTTGTACCCAAAGCCTTCCTTTGGGGGCACATTTGGATGGGCCAAAAGGGCTCGCAACGCATTTCCTGGGGCCTGATTTTTCACTCGTCTCCGATGACGGCTAGGGCTACGTTTAGGTTTGCTCAGGAACAGCAAACCCGGAGGGTCCAGTTGCATGTGGGGCTGCGTAAAGGCTCCCCTGGGGAGTTCTCTTGTACCCAAAGCCTTCCTTTGGTGACACTTTTGGATGGGCGAAAAGGGCTCGCAACGCATTTCCTGGGGCTTGATTTTTCAGTCGTCTTCGATGCCGGCTAGGAATATATTTAGGGTTGCTCGGAAACAGCGAACCCGAAGGGTCCAGTTGCATGTGGGGCTGCATAAAGGCTCCCCTGGGGAGTTCACTTGTACCCAAAGCCTTCCTTTGGGGGCACTTTTGGATGGACAAAAGGCCTCGCAACGCATTTCCTGGGGCCTGATTTTTCAGTCGTCTTCGATGCCGGCTAGGGCTATGTTTAGGGATGCTCGGAAACAGCGAACCCGGAGGGTCCAGTTGCATGTGGGGCTGCGTAAAGGCTCCCCTGGGGAGTTCACTTGTACCCAAAGCCTTCCTTTGGGGGCACATTTGGATGGGCCAAAAGGGCTCGCAACGCATTTCCTGGGGCCTGATTTTTCACTCGTCTCCGATGACGGCTAGGGCTACGTTTAGGTTTGCTCAGGAACAGCAAACCCGGAGGGTCCAGTTGCATGTGGGGCTGCGTAAAGGCTCCCCTGGGGAGTTCTCTTGTACCCAAAGCCTTCCTTTGGTGACACTTTTGGATGGTCCAAAGGGGCTTGCAACGCATTTTCTGGGGCTCGGGTTTTCAGTCTTCTCCCATGCCGGCTAGGAATATATTTAGGGTTGCTCGGAAAAATCGAACCCGAAGGGTCCAGTTGCATGTGGGGCTGCGTAAAGGCTCCCCTGGGGAGTTCACTTGTACCCAAAGACTTCCTTTGGTGACACTTTTGGATGGTCCAAAGGGGCTTGCAACGCGTTTTCTGGGGCCCGGGTTTTCAGTCTTCTCCCAAGCCGGCTAGGGATATATTTAGGATTGCTCAGAAAAATCGAACCCGGAGGGTCCAGTTGCATGTGGGGCTGCGTAAAGGCTCCCCTGGGGAGTTCACTTGTATCCAAAGCCTTCCTTTTGGGGCACTTTTGGATGGTCCAAAGGGGCTCGCAACGCATTTCCTGGGGCCTGATGTTTCAGTCGTCATCGATGCCGGCTAGGGCTATGTTTAGGGATGCTCGGAAACAGCGAACCCGGAGGGTCCAGTTGCATGTGGGGCTGCGTAAAGGCTCCCCTGGGGAGTTCACTTGTATCCAAAGCCTTCCTTTTGGGGCACTTTTGGATGGTCCAAAGGGGCTCGCAACGCATTTCCTGGGGCCTGATGTTTCAGTCGTCATCGATGCCGGCTAGGGCTATGTTTAGGGATGCTCGGAAACAGCGAACCCGGAGGGTCCAGTTGCATGTGGGGCTGCGTAAGGCTCCCCTGGGGAGTTCACTTGTACCCAAAGCCTTCCTTTGGGGGCACTTTTGGATGGACAAAAGGGCTCGCAACGCATTTCCTGGGGCCTGATTTTTCACTCGTCTCCGATGACGGCTAGGACTATGTTTAGGGATGCTCGGAAACAGCGAACCCGAAGGGTCCAGTTGCATGTGGGGCTGCGTAAAGGCTCCCCTGGGGAGTTCACTTGTACCCAAAGCCTTCCTTTGGGGGCACTTTTGGATGGGCGAAAAGGGCTCGCAACGCATTTCCTGGGGCTTGATTTTTCAGTCGTCTTCGATGCCGGCTAGGGCTATGTTTAGGGATGCTCGGAAACAGCGAACCCGGAGGGTCCAGTTGCATGTGGGGCTGCGTAAAGGCTCCCCTGGGGAGTTCTCTTGTACCCAAAGCCTTCCTTTGGTGACACTTTTGGATGGTCCAAAGGGGCTTGCAACGCATTTTCTGGGGCTCGGGTTTTCAGTCTTCTCCCATGCCGGCTAGGAATATATTTAGGGTTGCTCGGAAAAATCGAACCCGAAGGGTCCAGTAGCATGTGGGGCTGCGTAAAGGCTCCCCTGGGGAGTTCACTTGTACCCAAAGACTTCCTTTGGTGACACTTTTGGATGGTCCAAAGGGGCTTGCAACGCGTTTTCTGGGGCCCGGGTTTTCAGTCTTCTCCCAAGCCGGCTAGGGATATATTTAGGATTGCTCGGAAAAATCGAACCCGGAGGGTCCAGTTGCATGTGGGGCTGCGTAAAGGCTCCCCTGGGGAGTTCACTTGTATCCAAAGCCTTCCTTTTGGGGCACTTTTGGATGGTCCAAAGGGGCTCGCAACGCATTTCCTGGGGCCTGATGTTTCAGTCGTCATCGATGCCGGCTAGGGCTATGTTTAGGGATGCTCGGAAACAGCGAACCCGGAGTGTCCAGTTGCATGTGGGGCTGCGTAAAGGCTCCCCTGGGGAGTTCACTTGTACCCAAAGCCTTCCTTTGGGGGCCCTTTTGGATGGACAAAAGGGCTCGCAACGCATTTCCTGGGGCCTGATTTTTCACTCGTCTCCAATGACGGCTAGGACTATGTTTAGGGATGCTCGGAAACAGCGAACCCGAAGGGTCCAGTTGCATGTGGGGCTGCGTAAAGGCTCCCCTGGGGAGTTCACTTGTACCCAAAGCCTTCCTTTGGGGGCACTTTTGGATGGGCGAAAAGGTCTCGCAACGCATTTCCTGGGGCTTGATTTTTCAGTCGTCTTCGATGCCGTCTAGGGCTATGTTTAGGGATGCTCGGAAACAGCGAACCCGGAGGGTCCAGTTGCATGTGGGGCTGCGTAAAGGCTCCCCTGGGGAGTTCACTTGTACCCAAAGCCTTCCTTTGGTGATACTTTTGGATGGTCCAAAGGGGCTCGCAACGCATTTCCTGGGGCTTGATTTTTCAGTCTTCTCCCATGCCGGCTAGTGATATATTTAGGTTTACCCGGAAAAATCGAACCCGGAGAGTCCAGTTGCATGTGGGGCTGCGTAAAGGCTCCCCTGGGGAGTTCACTTGTACCCAAAGATTTCCTTTGGGGGCACTTTTGGATGGGCGAAAAGGGCTTGCAACGCATTTCCTGGGGCCTGATTTTTCAGTCGTCTTCGATGCCGTCTAGGGCTATGTTTAGGGATGCTCGGAAACAGCGAACCCGGAGGGTCCAGTTGCATGTGGGGCTGCGTAAAGGCTCCCCTGGGGAGTTCTCCTGTACCCAAAGTCTTCCTTTGGGGGCACATTTGGATGGGCGAAAAGTCCTCGGAACGCATTTCCTGGGGCCTGATTTTTCACTCGTCTCCGATGACGGCTAGGGCTACGTTTAGGTTTGCTCAGGAACAGCGAACCCGGAGGGTCCAGTTGCATGTGGGGCTGCGTAAAGGCTCCCCTGGGGAGTTCACTTGTACCCAAAGCCTTCGTTTGGTGACACTTTTGGATGGTCCAAAGGGGCTTGCAACGCGTTTTCTGGGGCCCGGGTTTTCAGTCTTCTCCCAAGCCGGCTAGGGATATATTTAGGATTGCTCGGAAAAATCGAACCCGGAGGGTCCAGTTGCATGTGGGGCTGCGTAAAGGCTCCCCTGGGGAGTTCACTTGTACCCAAAGCCTTCCTTTTGGGGCACTTTTGGATGGTCCAAAGGGGCTCGCAACGCATTTCCTGGGGCCTGATGTTTCAGTCGTCATCGATGCCGGCTAGGGCTATGTTTAGGGATGCTCGGAAACAGCGAACCCGGAGGGTCCAGTTGCATGTGGGGCTGCGTAAAGGCTCCCCTGGGGAGTTCACTTGTACCCAAAGCCTTCCTTTGGGGGCACTTTTGGATGGACAAAAGGGCTCGCAACGCATTTCCTGGGGCCTGATTTTTCACTCGTCTCCGATGACGGCTAGGACTATGTTTAGGGATGCTCGGAAACAGCGAACCCGAAGGGTCCAGTTGCATGTGGGGCTGCGTAAAGGCTCCCCTGGGGAGCTCACTTGTACCCAAAGCCTTCCTTTGGGGGCACTTTTGGATGGGCGAAAAGGTCTCGCAACGCATTTCCTGGGGCTTGATTTTTCAGTCGTCTTCGATGCCGTCTAGGGCTATGTTTAGGGATGCTCGGAAACAGCGAACCCGGAGGGTCCAGTTGCATGTGGGGCTGCGTAAAGGCTCCCCTGGGGAGTTCACTTGTACCCAAAGCCTTCCTTTGGTGATACTTTTGGATGGTCCAAAGGGGCTCGCAACGCATTTCCTGGGGCTTGATTTTTCAGTCTTCTCCCATGCCGGCTAGTGATATATTTAGGTTTGCCCGGAAAAATCGAACCCGGAGAGTCCAGTTGCATGTGGGGCTGCGTAAAGGCTCCCCTGGGGAGTTCACTTGTACCCAAAGATTTCCTTTGGGGGCACTTTTGGATGGGCGAAAAGGGCTTGCAACGCATTTCCTGGGGCCTGATTTTTCAGTCGTCTTCGATGCCGTCTAGGGCTATGTTTAGGGATGCTCGGAAACAGCGAACCCGGAGGGTCCAGTTGCATGTGGGGCTGCGTAAAGGCTCCCCTGGGGAGTTCTCCTGTACCCAAAGTCTTCCTTTGGGGGCACATTTGGATGGGCGAAAAGTCCTCGGAACGCATTTCCTGGGGCCTGATTTTTCACTCGTCTCCGATGACGGCTAGGGCTACGTTTAGGTTTGCTCAGGAACAGCGAACCCGGAGGGTCCAGTTGCATGTGGGGCTGCGTAAAGGCTCCCCTGGGGAGTTCACTTGTACCCAAAGCCTTCGTTTGGTGACACTTTTGGATGGTCCAAAGGGGCTTGCAACGCGTTTTCTGGGGCCCGGGTTTTCAGTCTTCTCCCAAGCCGGCTAGGGATATATTTAGGATTGCTCGGAAAAATCGAACCCGGAGGGTCCAGTTGCATGTGGGGCTGCGTAAAGGCTCCCCTGGGGAGTTCACTTGTACCCAAAGCCTTCCTTTTGGGGCACTTTTGGATGGTCCAAAGGGGCTCGCAACGCATTTCCTGGGGCCTGATGTTTCAGTCGTCATCGATGCCGGCTAGGGCTATGTTTAGGGATGCTCGGAAACAGCGAACCCGGAGGGTCCAGTTGCATGTGGGGCTGCGTAAAGGCTCCCCTGGGGAGTTCACTTGTACCCAAAGCCTTCCTTTGGGGGCACTTTTGGATGGACAAAAGGGCTCGCAACGCATTTCCTGGGGCCTGATTTTTCACTCGTCTCCGATGGCGGCTAGGACTATGTTTAGGGATGCTCGGAAACAGCGAACCCGAAGGGTCCAGTTGCATGTGGGGCTGCGTAAAGGCTCCCCTGGGGAGTTCACTTGTACCCAAAGTCTTCCTTTGGGGGCACTTTTGGATGGGCGAAAAGGGCTCGCAACGCATTTCCTGGGGCTTGATTTTTCAGTCGTCTTCGATGCCGGCTAGGGCTATGTTTAGGGATGCTCGGAAACAGCGAACCCGGAGGGTCCAGTTGCATGTGGGGCTGCGTAAAGGCTCCCCTGGGGAGTTCACTTGTACCCAAAGCCTTCCTTTGGTGACACTTTTGGATGGTCCAAAGGGGCTTGCAACGCGTTTTCTGGGGCCCGGGTTTTCAGTCTTCTCCCAAGCAGGCTAGGGATATATTTAGGATTGCTCGGAAAAATCGAACCCGGAGGGTCCAGTTGCATGTGGGGCTGCGTAAAGGCTCCCCTGGGGAGTTCTCTTGTACCAAAAGCCTTCCTTTGGGGGCACTTTTGGATGGTCCGAAGGGGCTCGCAACGCATTTCCTGTGGCCTGATTTTTCACTTGTCTTCGATGCCGGCTAGGGCTATGTTTAGGGATTCTCGGAAACAGCGAACCCGGAGGGTCCAGTTGCATGTGGGGCTGCGTAAAGGCTCCCCTGGGGAGTTCACTTGAACCCAAAGCCTTCCTTTGGGGGCACTTTAGGATGGTCCGAAGGTGCTCGCAACGCATTTCCTGGGGCCTGATTTTTCATTCGTCTTCGATGCCGTCTAGGGCTATGTTTAGGGATGCTCGGAAACAGCGAACCCGGAGGGTCCAGTTGCATGTGGGGCTGCGTAAAGGCTCCCCTGGGGAGTTCTCCTGTACCCAAAGTCTTCCTTTGGGGGCACATTTGGATGGGCGAAAAGGCCTCGGAACGCATTTCCTGGGGCCTGATTTTTCACTCGTCTCCGATGACGGCTAGGGCTACGTTTAGGTTTGCTCAGGAACAGCGAACCCGGAGGGTCCAGTTGCATGTGGGGCTGCGTAAAGGCTCCCCTGGGGAGTTCACTTGTACCCAAAGCCTTCCTTTGGGGGCACTTTGGGATGGACAAAAGGGTCTCGCAACGCATTTCCTGGGGCCTGATTTTTCAGTCGTCTTCGATGCCGGCTAGGGCTATGTTTAGGGATGCTCGGAAACAGCGAACCCGGAGGGTCCAGTTGCATGTGGGGCTGCGTAAAGGCTCCCCTGGGGAGTTCACTTGTACCCAAAGCCTTCCTTTGGTGACACTTTTGGATGGTCCAAAGGGGCTTGCAACGCGTTTTCTGGGGCCCGGGTTTTCAGTCTTCTCCCAAGCCGGCTAGGGATATATTTAGGATTGCTCGGAAAAATCGAACCCGGAGGGTCCAGTTGCATGTGGGGCTGCGTAAAGGCTCCCCTGGGGAGTTCACTTGTACCCAAAGCCTTCCTTTGGGGGTACTTTTGGATGGACGAAAAGGGCTCGGAACACATTTCCTGGGGCCTGATTTTTCAGTCGTCTTCGATGCCGGCTAGGGCTATGTTTAGGGATGCTCGGAAACAGCGAACCCGGAGGGTCCAGTTGCATGTGGGGCTGCGTAAAGGCTCCCCTGGGGAGTTCACTTGTACCCAAAGCCTTCCTTTGGGGGCACTTTTGGATGGACAAAAGGGCTCGCAACGCATTTTCTGTGGCCTGATTTTTCACTCGTCTCCGATGACGGCTAGGGCTATGTTTAGGGATGCTCGGAAACAGCGAACCCGAAGGGTCCAGTTGCATGTGGGGCTGCGTAAAGGCTCCCCTGGGGAGTTCACTTGTACCCAAAGACTTCCTTTGGTGACACTTTTGGATGGTCCAAAGGGGCTTGCAACGCGTTTTCTGGGGCCCGGGTTTTCAGTCTTCTCCCAAGCCGGCTAGGGATATATTTAGGATTGCTCGGAAAAATCGAACCCGGAGGGTCCAGTTGCATGTGGGGCTGCGTAAAGGCTCCCCTGGGGAGTTCACTTGTATCCAAAGCCTTCCTTTTGGGGCACTTTTGGATGGTCCAAAGGGGCTCGCAACGCATTTCCTGGGGCCTGATGTTTCAGTCGTCATCGATGCCGGCTAGGGCTATGTTTAGGGATGCTCGGAAACAGCGAACCCGGAGGGTCCAGTTGCATGTGGGGCTGCGTAAAGGCTCCCCTGGGGAGTTCTCCTGTACCCAAAGTCTTCCTTTGGGGGCACATTTGGATGGGCGAAAAGTCCTCGGAACGCATTTCCTGGGGCCTGATTTTTCACTCGTCTCCGATGACGGCTAGGGCTACGTTTAGGTTTGCTCAGGAACAGCGAACCCGGAGGGTCCAGTTGCATGTGGGGCTGCGTAAAGGCTCCCCTGGGGAGTTCACTTGTACCCAAAGCCTTCGTTTGGTGACACTTTTGGATGGTCCAAAGGGGCTTGCAACGCGTTTTCTGGGGCCCGGGTTTTCAGTCTTCTCCCAAGCCGGCTAGGGATATATTTAGGATTGCTCGGAAAAATCGAACCCGGAGGGTCCAGTTGCATGTGGGGCTGCGTAAAGTCTCCCCTGGGGAGTTCACTTGTACCCAAAGCCTTCCTTTTGGGGCACTTTTGGATGGTCCAAAGGGGCTCGCAACGCATTTCCTGGGGCCTGATGTTTCAGTCGTCATCGATGCCGGCTAGGGCTATGTTTAGGGATGCTCGGAAACAGCGAACCCGGAGGGTCCAGTTGCATGTGGGGCTGCGTAAAGGCTCCCCTGGGGAGTTCACTTGTACCCAAAGCCTTCCTTTGGGGGCACTTTTGGATGGACAAAAGGGCTCACAACGCATTTCCTGGGGCCTGATTTTTCACTCGTCTCCGATGGCGGCTAGGACTATGTTTAGGGATGCTCGGAAACAGCGAACCCGAAGGGTCCAGTTGCATGTGGGGCTGCGTAAAGGCTCCCCTGGGGAGCTCACTTGTACCCAAAGCCTTCCTTTGGGGGCACTTTTGGATGGGCGAAAAGGTCTCGCAACGCATTTCCTGGGGCTTGATTTTTCAGTCGTCTTCGATGCCGTCTAGGGCTATGTTTAGGGATGCTCGGAAACAGCGAACCCGGAGGGTCCAGTTGCATGTGGGGCTGCGTAAAGGCTCCCCTGGGGAGTTCACTTGTACCCAAAGCCTTCCTTTGGTGATACTTTTGGATGGTCCAAAGGGGCTCGCAACGCATTTCCTGGGGCTTGATTTTTCAGTCTTCTCCCATGCCGGCTAGTGATATATTTAGGTTTGCCCGGAAAAATCGAACCCGGAGAGTCCAGTTGCATGTGGGGCTGCGTAAAGGCTCCCCTGGGGAGTTCACTTGTACCCAAAGATTTCCTTTGGGGGCACTTTTGGATGGGCGAAAAGGGCTTGCAACGCATTTCCTGGGGCCTGATTTTTCAGTCGTCTTCGATGCCGTCTAGGGCTATGTTTAGGGATGCTCGGAAACAGCGAACCCGGAGGGTCCAGTTGCATGTGGGGCTGCGTAAAGGCTCCCCTGGGGAGTTCTCCTGTACCCAAAGTCTTCCTTTGGGGGCACATTTGGATGGGCGAAAAGTCCTCGGAACGCATTTCCTGGGGCCTGATTTTTCACTCGTCTCCGATGACGGCTAGGGCTACGTTTAGGTTTGCTCGGAAACAGCGAACCCGGAGGGTCCAGTTGCATGTGGGGCTGCGTAAAGGCTCCCCTGGGGAGTTCACTTGTACCCAAAGCCTTCCTTTGGTGACACTTTTGGATGGTCCAAAGGGGCTTGCAACGCGTTTTCTGGGGCCCGGGTTTTCAGTCTTCTCCCAAGCAGGCTAGGGATATATTTAGGATTGCTCGGAAAAATCGAACCCGGAGGGTCCAGTTGCATGTGGGGCTGCGTAAAGGCTCCCCTGGGGAGTTCACATGTATCCAAAGCCTTCCTTTGGGGGCACTTTTGGATGGTCCAAAGGGGCTCGCAACGCATTTCCTGGGGCCTGATGTTTCAGTCGTCATCGATGCCGGCTAGGGATATGTTTAGGGATGCTCGGAAACAGCGAACACGGAGGGTCCAGTTGCATGTGGGGCTGCGTAAAGGCTCCCCTGGGGAGTTCACTTGTACCCAAAGCCTTCCTTTGGGGGCCCTTTTGGATGGACAAAAGGGCTCGCAACGCATTTCCTGGGGCCTGATTTTTCAGTCGTCTTCGATGCCGGCTAGGGCTATGTTTAGGGATGCTCGGAAACAGCGAACCCGGAGGGTCCAGTTGCATGTGGGGCTGCGTAAAGGCTCCCCTGGGGAGTTCACGTGTACCCAAAGCCTTCCTTTGGGGGCACTTTTGGATGGACAAAAGGCCTCGGAACGCATTTCCTGGGGCCTGATTTTTCACTCGTCTCCGATGACGGCTAGGACTATGTTTAGGTTTGCTCAGGAACAGCAAACCCGGAGGGTCCAGTTGCATGTGGGGCTGCGTAAAGGCTCCCCTGGGGAGTTCTCTTGTACCAAAAGCCTTCCTTTGGGGGCACTTTTGGATGGTCCGAAGGGGCTCGCAACGCATTTCCTGTGGCCTGATTTTTCACTTGTCTTCGATGCCGGCTAGGGCTATGTTTAGGGATTCTCGGAAACAGCGAACCCGGAGGGTCCAGTTGCATGTGGGGCTGCGTAAAGGCTCCCCTGGGGAGTTCACTTGAACCCAAAGCCTTCCTTTGGGGGCACTTTAGGATGGTCCGAAGGTGCTCGCAACGCATTTCCTGGGGCCTGATTTTTCATTCGTCTTCGATGCCGTCTAGGGCTATGTTTAGGGATGCTCGGAAACAGCGAACCCGGAGGGTCCAGTTGCATGTGGGGCTGCGTAAAGGCTCCCCTGGGGAGTTCTCCTGTACCCAAAGTCTTCCTTTGGGGGCACATTTGGATGGGCGAAAAGGCCTCGGAACGCATTTCCTGGGGCCTGATTTTTCAGTCGTCTCCGATGACGGCTAGGGCTACGTTTAGGTTTGCTCAGGAACAGCGAACCCGGAGGGTCCAGTTGCATGTGGGGCTGCGTAAAGGCTCCCCTGGGGAGTTCACTTGTACCCAAAGCCTTCCTTTGGGGGCACTTTGGGATGGACAAAAGGGTCTCGCAACGCATTTCCTGGGGCCTGATTTTTCACTCGTCTTCGATGCCGGCTAGGGCTATGTTTAGGGATGCTCGGAAACAGCGAACCCGGAGGGTCCAGTTGCATGTGGGGCTGCGTAAAGGCTCCCCTGGGGAGTTCACTTGTACCCAAAGCCTTCCTTTGGTGACACTTTTGGATGGTCCAAAGGGGCTTGCAACGCGTTTTCTGGGGCCCGGGTTTTCAGTCTTCTCCCAAGCAGGCTAGGGATATATTTAGGATTGCTCGGAAAAATCGAACCCGGAGGGTCCAGTTGCATGTGGGGCTGCGTAAAGGCTCCACTGGGGAGTTCACATGTATCCAAAGCCTTCCTTTGGGGGCACTTTTGGATGGTCCAAAGGGGCTCGCAACGCATTTCCTGGGGCCTGATGTTTCAGTCGTCATCGATGCCGGCTAGGGATATGTTTAGGGATGCTCGGAAACAGCGAACACGGAGGGTCCAGTTGCATGTGGGGCTGCGTAAAGGCTCCCCTGGGGAGTTCACTTGTACCCAAAGCCTTCCTTTGGGGGCCCTTTTGGATGGACAAAAGGGCTCGCAACGCATTTCCTGGGGCCTGATTTTTCAGTCGTCTTCGATGCCGGCTAGGGCTATGTTTAGGGATGCTCGGAAACAGCGAACCCGGAGGGTCCAGTTGCATGTGGGGCTGCGTAAAGGCTCCCCTGGGGAGTTCACGTGTACCCAAAGCCTTCCTTTGGGGGCACTTTTGGATGGACAAAAGGCCTCGGAACGCATTTCCTGGGGCCTGATTTTTCACTCGTCTCCGATGACGGCTAGGACTATGTTTAGGGATGCTCGGAAACAGCGAACCCGAAGGGTCCAGTTGCATGTGGGGCTGCGTAAAGGCTCCCCTGGGGAGTTCACTTGTACCCAAAGCCTTCCTTTGGGGGCACATTTGGATGGGCGAAAAGGGCTCGCAACGCATTTCCTGGGGCCTGATTTTTCACTCGTCTCCGATGACGGCTAGGGCTACGTTTAGGTTTGCTCAGGAACAGCAAACCCGGAGGGTCCAGTTGCATGTGGGGCTGCGTAAAGGCTCCCCTGGGGAGTTCTCTTGTACCCAAAGCCTTCCTTTGGTGACACTTTTGGATGGTCCAAAGGGGCTTGCAACGCATTTTCTGGGGCTCGGGTTTTCAGTCTTCTCCCATGCCGGCTAGGAATATATTTAGGGTTGCTCGGAAAAATCGAACCCGAAGGGTCCAGTGTCATGTGGGGCTGCGTAAAGGCTCCCCTGGGGAGTTCACTTGTACCCAAAGCCTTCCTTTGGGGGCACTTTTGGATGGGCGAAAAGGGCTCGCAACGCATTTCCTGGGGTCTGATTTTTCAGTCGTCTTCGATGCCGTCTAGGGCTATGTTTAGGGATGCTCGGAAACAGCGAACCCGGAGGGTCCAGTTGCATGTGGGGCTGCGTAAAGGCTCCCCTGGGGAGTTCACTTGTACCCAAAGCCTTCCTTTGGTGATACTTTTGGATGGTCCAAAGGGGCTTGCAACGTGTTTTCTGGGGCCCGGGTTTTCAGTCTTCTCCCATGCCGGCTAGTGATATATTTAGGTTTACCCGGAAAAATCGAACCCGGAGAGTCCAGTTGCATGTGGGGCTGCGTAAAGGCTCCCCTGGGGAGTTCCCTTGTACCCAAAGTCTTCCTTTGGGGGCACATTTGGATGGGCGAAAAGGCCTCGGAACGCATTTCCTGGGGCCTGATTTTTCACTCCTCTCCGATGACGGCTAGGGCTACGTTTAGGTTTGCTCAGGAACAGCAAACCCGGAGGGTCCAGTTGCATGTGGGGCTGCGTAAAGGCTCCCCTGGGGAGTTCTCTTGTACCAAAAGCCTTCCTTTGGGGGCACTTTTGGATGGTCCGAAGGGGCTCGCAACGCATTTCCTGTGGCCTGATTTTTCACTTGTCTTCGATGCCGGCTGGGGCTATGTTTAGGGATTCTCGGAAACAGCGAACCCGGAGGGTCCAGTTGCATGTGGGGCTGCGTAAAGGCTCCCCTGGGGAGTTCACTTGAACCCAAAGCCTTCCTTTGGGGGCACTTTAGGATGGTCCGAAGGTGCTCGCAACGCATTTCCTGGGGCCTGATTTTTCATTCGTCTTCGATGCCGTCTAGGGCTATGTTTAGGGATGCTCGGAAACAGCGAACCCGGAGGGTCCAGTTGCATGTGGGGCTGCGTAAAGGCTCCCCTGGGGAGTTCTCCTGTACCCAAAGTCTTCCTTTGGGGGCACATTTGGATGGGCGAAAAGGTCTCGGAACGCATTTCCTGGGGCCTGATTTTTCACTCGTCTCCGATTACGGCTAGGGCTACGTTTAGGTTTGCTCAGGAACAGCGAACCCGGAGGGTCCAGTTGCATGTGGGGCTGCGTAAAGGCTCCCCTGGGGAGTTCACTTGTACCCAAAGCCTTCCTTTGGGGGCACTTTGGGATGGACAAAAGGGTCTCGCAACGCATTTCCTGGGGCCTGATTTTTCAGTCGTCTTCGATGCCGGCTAGGGCTATGTTTAGGGATGCTCGGAAACAGCGAACCCGGAGGGTCCAGTTGCATGTGGGGCTGCGTAAAGGCTCCCCTGGGGAGTTCACTTGTACCCAAAGCCTTCCTTTGGTGACACTTTTGGATGGTCCAAAGGGGCTTGCAACGCGTTTTCTGGGGCCCGGGTTTTCAGTCTTCTCCCAAGCCGGCTAGGGATATATTTAGGATTGCTCGGAAAAATCGAACCCGGAGGGTCCAGTTGCATGTGGGGCTGCGTAAAGGCTCCCCTGGGGAGTTCACTTGTACCCAAAGCCTTCCTTTGGGGGCACTTTTGGATGGACGAAAAGGGCTCGGAACACATTTCCTGGGGCCTGATTTTTCAGTCGTCTTCGATGCCGGCTAGGGCTATGTTTAGGGATGCTCGGAAACAGCGAACCCGGAGGGTCCAGTTGCATGTGGGGCTGCGTAAAGGCTCCCCTGGGGAGTTCTTTTGTACCAAAAGCCTTCCTTTGGTGACACTTTTGGATGGTCCAAAGGGGTTTGCAACGCATTTCCTGGGGCTCGGGTTTTCAGTCTTCTCCCATGCCGGCTAGGAATATATTTAGGGTTGCTCGGAAAAATCGAACCCGAAGGGTCCAGTTGCATGTGGGGCTGCGTAAAGGCTCCCCTGGGGAGTTCACTTGTACCCAAAGCCTTCCTTTGGGGGCACTTTTGGATGGGCGAAAAGGGCTCGCAACGCATTTCCTGGGGATTGATTTTTCAGTCGTCATCGATGCCGGCTAGGGCTATGTTTAGGGATGCTCGGAAACAGCGAACCCGGAGGGTCCAGTTGCATGTGGGGCTGCGTAAAGGCTCCCCTGGGGAGTTCACTTGTACCCAAAGCCTTCCTTTGGTGATACTTTTGGATGGTCCAAAGGGGCTTGCAACTTGTTTTCTGGGGCCCGGGTTTTCAGTCTTCTCCCATGCCGGCTAGTGATATATTTAGGTTTACCCGGAAAAATCGAACCCGGAGAGTCCAGTTGCATGTGGGGCTGCGTAAAGGCTCCCCTGGGGAGTTCTCTTGTACCCAAAGTCTTCCTTTGGGGGCACATTTGGATGGGCGAAAAGGCCTCGGAACGCATTTCCTGGGGCCTGATTTTTCACTCCTCTCCGATGACGGCTAGGGCTACGTTTAGGTTTGCTCAGGAACAGCAAACCCGGTGGGTCCAGTTGCATGTGGGGCTGCGTAAAGGCTCCCCTGGGGAGTTCTCTTGTACCAAAAGCCTTCCTTTGGGGGCACTTTTGGATGGTCCGAAGGGGCTCGCAACGCATTTCCTGTGGCCTGATTTTTCACTTGTCTTCGATGCCGGCTAGGGCTATGTTTAGGGATACTCGGAAACAGCGAACCCGGAGGGTCCAGTTGCATGTGGGGCTGCGTAAAGGCTCCCCTGGGGAGTTCACTTGAACCCAAAGCCTTCCTTTGGGGGCACTTTTGGATGGTCCGAAGGTGCTCGCAACGCATTTCCTGGGGCCTGATTTTTCATTCGTCTTCGATGCCGTCTAGGGCTTTGTTTAGGGATGCTCAGAAACATCGAACCCGGAGGGTCCAGTTGCATGTGGGGCTGCGTAAAGGCTCCCCTGGGGAGTTCTCCTGTACCCAAAGTCTTCCTTTGGGGGCACATTTGGATGGGCGAAAAGGGCTCGCAACGCATTTCCTGGGGCCTGATTTTTCACTCGTCACCGATGACGGCTAGGGCTACGTTTAGGTTTGCTCAGGAACAGCGAACCCGGAGGGTCCAGTTGCATGTGGGGCTGCGTAAAGGCTCCCCTGGGGAGTTCACTTGTACCCAAAGCCTTCCTTTGGGGGCACTTTTGGATGGACAAAAGGGCTCGCAACGCATTTCCTGGGGCCTGATTTTTCAGTCGTCTTCGATGCCGGCTAGGGCTATGTTTAGGGATGCTCGGAAACAGCGAACCCGGAGGGTCCAGTTGCATGTGGGGCTGCGTAAAGGCTCCCCTGGGGAGTTCACTTGTACCCAAAGCCTTCCTTTGGTGACACTTTTGGATGGTCCAAAGGGGCTTGCAACGCGTTTTCTGGGGCCCGGGTTTTCAGTCTTCTCCCAAGCCGGCTAGGGATATATTTAGGATTGCTCGGAAAAATCGAACCCGGAGGGTCCAGTTGCATGTGGGGCTGCGTAAAGGCTCCCCTGGGGAGTTCACTTGTACCCAAAGCCTTCCTTTGGGGGCACTTTTGGATGGACGAAAAGGGCTCGGAACACATTTCCTGGGGCCTGATTTTTCAGTCGTCTTCGATGCCGGCTAGGGCTATGTTTAGGGATGCTCGGAAACAGCGAACCCGGAGGGTCCAGTTGCATGTGGGGCTGCGTAAAGGCTCCCCTGGGGAGTTCACTTGTACCCAAAGCCTTCCTTTGGGGGCACTTTTGGATGGACAAAAGGGCTCGCAACGCATTTCCTGGGGCCTGATTTTTCACTCGTCTCCGATGACGGCTAGGACTATGTTTAGGGATGCTCGGAAACAGCGAACCCGAAGGGTCCAGTTGCATGTGGGGCTGCGTAAAGGCTCCCCTGGGGAGTTCACTTGTACCCAAAGCCTTCCTTTGGGGGCACTTTTGGATGGGCGAAAAAGGCTCGCAACGCATTTCCTGGGGCTTGATTTTTCAGTCGTCTTCGATGCCGGCTAGGGCTATGTTTATGGATGCTCGGAAACAGCGAACCCGGAGGGTCCAGTTGCATGTGGGGCTGCGTAAAGGCTCCCCTGGGGAGTTCACTTGTACCCAAAGTCTTCCTTTGGTGACACTTTTGGATGGTCCAAAGGGGCTTGCAACGCGTTTTCTGGGGCCCGGGTTTTCAGTCTTCTCCCAAGCCGGCTAGGGATATATTTAGGATTGCTCGGAAAAATCGAACCCGGAGGGTCCAGTTGCATGTGGGGCTGCGTAAAGGCTCCCCTGGGGAGTTCACTTGTACCCAAAGCCTTCCTTTCGGGGCACTTTTGGATGGGCGAAAGGGGCTCGCAACGCATTTCCTGGGGCCTGATTTTTCACTCGTCTCCGATGACGGCTAGGGTGATGTTTAGGGATGCTCAAAAACAGCGAACCCGAAGGGTCCAGTTGCTTGTGGGGCTGCGTAAAGGCTCCCCTGGGGAGTTCTCTTGTACCCAAAGCCTTCCTTTGAGGGCACTTTTGGATGGGCGAAAAGGGCTCGCAACGCATTTCCTGGGGCCTGATTTTTCACTCGTCTCCGATGACGGCTAGGGCTACGTTTAGGTTTGCTCAGGAACAGCGAACCCGGAGGGTCCAGTTGCATGTGGGGCTGCGTAAAGGCTCCCCTGGGGAGTTCACTTGTACCCAAAGACTTCCTTTGGTGACACTTTTGGATGGTCCAAAGGGGCTTGCAACGCGTTTTCTGGGCCCCGGATTTTCAGTCTTCTCCCAAGCCGGCTAGGGATATATTTAGGATTGCTCGGAAAAATCGAACCCGGAGGGTCCAGTTGCATGTGGGGCTGCGTAAAGGCTCCCCTGGGGAGTTCACTTGTACCCAAAGCCTTCCTTTGGGGGCACTTTTGGATGGACGAAAAGGGCTCGCAACGCATTTCCTGGGGCCTGATTTTTCAGTCGTCTTCGATGCCGGCTAGGTCTATGTTTAGGGATGCTCGGAAACAGCGAACCCGGAGGGTCCAGTTGCATGTGGGGCTGCGTAAAGGCTCCCCTGGGGAGTTCACTTGTACCCAAAGCCTTCCTTTGGGGGCACATTTGGATGGACAAAAGGGCTCGCAACGCATTTCCTGGGGCCTGATTTTTTACTCGTCTCCGATGACGGCTAGGATTATGTTTAGGGATGCTCGGAAACAGCGAACCCGGAGGGTCCAGTTGCATGTGGGGCTGCGTAAAGGCTCCCCTGGGGAGTTCACTTGTACCCAAAGCCTTCCTTTGGTGACACTTTTGGATGGTCCAAAGGGGCTTGCAACGCGTTTTCTGGGGCCCGGGTTTTCAGTCTTCTCCCAAGCCGGCTAGGGATATATTTAGGATTGCTAGGAAAAATCGAACCTGGAGGGTCCAGTTGCATGTGGGGCTGCGTAAAGGCTCCCCTGGGGAGTTCACTTGTACCCAAAGCCTTCCTTTGGGGGCACTTTTGGATGGTCCGAAGGGGCTCGCAACGCATTTCCTGGGGCCTGATGTTTCTGTCGTGTTCGATGCCGGCTAGGGCTATGTTTAGGGATGCTCGGAAACAGCGAACCCGGAGGGTCCAGTTGCATGTGGGGCTGCGTAAAGGCTCCCCTGGGGAGTTCACTTGTACCAAAAGCCTTCCTTTGGGGGCACTTTTGGATGGTCCAAAGGGGCTCGCAACGCATTTCCTGGGGCCTGATTTTTCAGTGGTCTCTCATGACGGCTAGGGCTACGTTTAGGTTTGCTCATGAACAGTGAACCCGGAGGGTCCAGTTGCATGTGGGGCTGCGTAAAGGCTCCCCTGGGGAGTTCACTTGTACCCAAAGCCTTCCTTTGGGGGCACTTTTGGATGGTCCGAAGGGGCTCGCAACGCATTTCCTGGGGCCTGATTTTTCAGTGGTCTCTCATGACGGCTAGGGCTACGTTTAGGTTTGCTCATGAACAGTGAACCCGGAGGGTCCAGTTGCATGTGGGGCTGCGTAAAGGCTCCCCTGGGGAGTTCACTTGTACCCAAAGCCTTCCTTTGGGGGCACTTTTGGATGGGCGAAAAGGGCTCGCAACGCATTTCCTAAGGATTGATTTTTCAGTCGTCTTCGATGCCGGCTAGGGCTATGTTTAGGGATGCTCGGAAACAGCGAACCCGGAGGGTCCAGTTGCATGTGGGGCTGCGTAAAGGCTCCCCTGGGGAGTTCACTTGTACCCAAAGCCTTCCTTTGGGGGCACTTTTGGATGGTCCGAAGGGGCTCGCAACGCATTTCCTGGGGCCTGATTTTTCAGTGGTCTCTCATGACGGCTAGGCCTACGTTTAGGTTTGCTCATGAACAGTGAACCCGGAGGGTCCAGTTGCATGTGGGGCTGCGTAAAGGCTCCCCTGGGGAGTTCACTTGTACCCAAAGCCTTCCTTTGGGGGCACTTTTGGATGGGCGAAAAGGGCTCGCAACGCATTTCCTGGGGATTGATTTTTCAGTCGTCTTCGATGCCGGCTAGGGCTATGTTTAGGGATGCTCGGAAACAGCGAACCCGGAGGGTCCAGTTGCATGTGGGGCTGCGTAAAGGCTCCCCTGGGGAGTTCACTTGTACCCAAAGCCTTCCTTTGGTGATACTTTTGGATGGTCCAAAGGGGCTTGCAACGTGTTTTCTGGGGCCCGGGTTTTCAGTCTTCTCCCATGCCGGCTAGTGATATATTTAGGTTTACCCGGAAAAATCGAACCCGGAGAGTCCAGTTGCATGTGGGGCTGCGTAAAGGCTCCCCTGGGGAGTTCTCTTGTACCCAAAGTCTTCCTTTGGGGGCACATTTGGATGGGCGAAAAGGCCTCGGAACGCATTTCCTGGGGCCTGATTTTTCACTCCTCTCCGATGACGGCTAGGGCTACGTTTAGGTTTGCTCAGGAACAGCAAACCCGGTGGGTCCAGTTGCATGTGGGGCTGCGTAAAGGCTCCCCTGGGGAGTTCTCTTGTACCAAAAGCCTTCCTTTGGGGGCACTTTTGGATGGTCCGAAGGGGCTCGCAACGCATTTCCTGTGGCCTGATTTTTCACTTGTCTTCGATGCCGGCTAGGGCTATGTTTATGGATACTCGGAAACAGCGAACCCGGAGGGTCCAGTTGCATGTGGGGCTGCGTAAAGGCTCCCCTGGGGAGTTCACTTGAACCCAAAGCCTTCCTTTGGGGGCACTTTTGGATGGTCCGAAGGTGCTCGCAACGCATTTCCTGGGGCCTGATTTTTCATTCGTCTTCGATGCCGTCTAGGGCTATGTTTAGGGATGCTCAGAAACAGCGAACCCGGAGGGTCCAGTTGCATGTGGGGCTGCGTAAAGGCTCCCCTGGGGAGTTCTCCTGTACCCAAAGTCTTCCTTTGGGGGCACATTTGGATGGGCGAAAAGGGCTCGCAACGCATTTCCTGGGGCCTGATTTTTCACTCGTCTCCGATGACGGCTAGGGCTACGTTTAGGTTTGCTCAGGAACAGCGAACCCGGAGGGTCCAGTTGCATGTGGGGCTGCGTAAAGGCTCCCCTGGGGAGTTCACTTGTACCCAAAGCCTTCCTTTGGGGGCACTTTTGGATGGACAAAAGGGCTCGCAACGCATTTCCTGGGGCCTGATTTTTCAGTCGTCTTCGATGCCGGCTAGGGCTATGTTTAGTGATGCTCGGAAACAGCGAACCCGGAGGGTCCAGTTGCATGTGGGGCTGCGTAAAGGCTCCCCTGGGGAGTTCACTTGTACCCAAAGCCTTCCTTTGGTGACACTTTTGGATGGTCCAAAGGGGCTTGCAACGCGTTTTCTGGGGCCCGGGTTTTCAGTCTTCTCCCAAGCCGGCAAGGGATATATTTAGGATTGCTCGGAAAAATCGAACCCGGAGGGTCCAGTTGCATGTGGGGCTGCGTAAAGGCTCCCCTGGGGAGTTCACTTGTACCCAAAGCCTTCCTTTGGGGGCACTTTTGGATGGACGAAAAGGGCTCGGAACACATTTCCTGGGGCCTGATTTTTCAGTCGTCTTCGATGCCGGCTAGGGCTATGTTTAGGGATGCTCGGAAACAGCGAACCCGGAGGGTCCAGTTGCATGTGGGGCTGCGTAAAGGCTCCCCTGGGGAGTTCACTTGTACCCAAAGCCTTCCTTTGGGGGCACTTTTGGATGGACAAAAGGGCTCGCAACGCATTTCCTGTGGCCTGATTTTTCACTCGTCTCCGATGACGGCTAGGACTATGTTTAGGGATGCTCGGAAACAGCGAACCCGAAGGGTCCAGTTGCATGTGGGGCTGCATAAAGGCTCCCCTGGGGAGTTCACTTGTACCCAAAGCCTTCCTTTGGGGGCACTTTTGGATGGGCGAAAAAGGCTCGCAACGCATTTCCTGGGGCTTGATTTTTCAGTCGTCTTCGATGCCGGCTAGGGCTATGTTTAGGGATGCTCGGAAACAGCGAACCCGGAGGGTCCAGTTGCATGTGGGGCTGCGTAAAGGCTCCCCTGGGGAGTTCACTTGTACCCAAAGTCTTCCTTTGGTGACACTTTTGGATGGTCCAAAGGGGCTTGCAACGCGTTTTCTGGGGCCCGGGTTTTCAGTCTTCTCCCAAGCCGGCTAGGGATATATTTAGGATTGCTCGGAAAAATCGAACCCGGAGGGTCCAGTTGCATGTGGGGCTGCGTAAAGGCTCCCCTGGGGAGTTCACTTGTACCCAAAGCCTTCCTTTGGGGGCACTTTTGGATGGACGAAAAGGGCTCGCAACGCATTTCCTGGGGCCTGATTTTTCAGTCGTCTTCGATGCCGGCTAGGTCTATGTTTAGGGATGCTCGGAAACAGCGAACCCGGAGGGTCCAGTTGCATGTGGGGCTGCGTAAAGGCTCCCCTGGGGAGTTCACTTGTACCCAAAGCCTTCCTTTGGGGGCACTTTTGGATGGACAAAAGGGCTCGCAACGCATTTCCTGGGGCCTGATTTTTTACTCGTCTCCGATGACGGCTAGGACTATGTTTAGGGATGCTCGGAAACAGCGAACCCGAAGGGTCCAGTTGCATGTGGGGCTGCGTAAAGGCTCCCCTGGGGAGTTCACTTGTACCCAAAGCCTTCCTTTGGGGCCACTTTTGGATGGGCGAAAAGGGCTCGCAACGCATTTCCTGGGGCTTGATTTTTCAGTCGTCTTCGATGCCGGCTAGGGCTATGTTTAGGGATGCTCGGAAACAGCGAACCCGGAGGGTCCAGTTGCATGTGGGGCTGCGTAAAGGCTCCCCTGGGGAGTTCACTTGTACCCAAAGCCTTCCTTTGGTGACACTTTTGGATGGTCCAAAGGGGCTTGCAACGCGTTTTCTGGGGCCCGGGTTTTCAGTCTTCTCCCAAGCCGGCTAGGGATATATTTAGGATTGCTCGGAAAAATCGAACCTGGAGGGTCCAGTTGCATGTGGGGCTGCGTAAAGGCTCCCCTGGGGAGTTCACTTGTACCCAAAGCCTTCCTTTGGGGGCACTTTTGGATGGTCCGAAGGGGCTCGCAACGCATTTCCTGGGGCCTGATGTTTCTGTCGTCTTCGATGCCGGCTAGGGCTATGTTTAGGGATGCTCGGAAACAGCGAACCCGGAGGGTCCAGTTGCATGTGGGGCTGCGTAAAGGCTCCCCTGGGGAGTTCACTTGTACCCAAAGCCTTCCTTTGGGGGCACTTTTGGATGGTCCGAAGGGGCTCGCAACGCATTTCCTGGGGCCTGATTTTTCAGTGGTCTCTCATGACGGCTAGGGCTACGTTTAGGTTTGCTCATGAACAGTGAACCCGGAGGGTCCAGTTGCATGTGGGGCTGCGTAAAGGCTCCCCTGGGGAGTTCACTTGTACCCAAAGCCTTCCTTTGGGGGCACTTTTGGATGGGCGAAAAGGGCTCGCAACGCATTTCCTGGGGCTTGATTTTTCAGTCGTCTTCGATGCCCGCTAGGTCTATGTTTAGGGATGCTCGGAAACAGCGAACCCGGAGGGTCCAGTTGCATGTGGGGCTGCGTAAAGGCTCCCCTGGGGAGTTCACTTGTACCCAAAGCCTTCCTTTGGTGACACTTTTGGATGGTCCAAAGGGGCTTGCAACGCGTTTTCTGGGGCCCAGGTTTTCAGTCTTCTCCCAAGCCGGCTAGGGATATATTTAGGTTTACCCGGAAAAATCGAACCCGGAGAGTCCAGTTGCATGTGGGGCTGCGTAAAGGCTCCCCTGGGGAGTTCTCTTGTACCCAAAGTCTTCCTTTGGGGGCACATTTGGATGGGCGAAAAGGCCTCGGAACGCATTTCCTGGGGCCAGATTTTTCACTCGTCTCCGATGACGGCTAGGGCTACCTTTAGGTTTGCTCAGGAACAGCAAACCCGGAGGGTCCAGTTGCATGTGGGGCTGCGTAAAGGCTCCCCTGGGGAGATCACTTGTACCCAAAGCCTTCCTTTGGGGGCACTTTTGGATGGTCCGAAGGGGCTCGCAACGCATTTCCTGGGTCCTGATTTTTCACTTGTCTTCGATGCCGGCTAGGGCTATGTTTAGGGATACTCGGAAACAGCGAACCCGGAGGGTCCAGTTGCATGTGGGGCTGCGTAAAGGCTCCCCTGGGGAGTTCACTTGTACCCAAAGCCTTCCTTTGGGGGCACTTTTGGATGGTTCGAAGGGGCTCGCAACGCATTTCCTGGGGCCTGATGTTTCTGTCGTCTTCGATGCCGGCTAGGGCTATGTTTAGGGATGCTCGGAAACAGCGAACCCGGAGGGTCCAGTTGCATGTGGGGCTGCGTAAAGGCTCCCCTGGGGAGTTCACTTGTACCCAAAGCCTTCCTTTGGGGGCACTTTTGGATGGTCCGAAGGGGCTCGCAACGCATTTCCTGGGGCCTGATTTTTCAGTGGTCTCTCATGACGGCTAGGGCTACGTTTAGGTTTGCTCATGAACAGTGAACCCGGAGGGTCCAGTTGCATGTGGGGCTGCGTAAAGGCTCCCCTGGGGAGTTCACTTGTACCCAAAGCCTTCCTTTGGGGGCACTTTTGGATGGGCGAAAAGGGCTCGCAACGCATTTCCTGGGGCTTGATTTTTCAGTCGTCTTCGATGCCCGCTAGGTCTATGTTTAGGGATGCTCGGAAACAGCGAACCCGGAGGGTCCAGTTGCATGTGGGGCTGCGTAAAGGCTCCCCTGGGGAGTTCACTTGTACCCAAAGCCTTCCTTTGGTGACACTTTTGGATGGTCCAAAGGGGCTTGCAACGCGTTTTCTGGGGCCCAGGTTTTCAGTCTTCTCCCAAGCCGGCTAGGGATATATTTAGGTTTACCCGGAAAAATCGAACCCGGAGAGTCCAGTTGCATGTGGGGCTGCGTAAAGGCTCCCCTGGGGAGTTCTCTTGTACCCAAAGTCTTCCTTTGGGGGCACATTTGGATGGGCGAAAAGGCCTCGGAACGCATTTCCTGGGGCCAGATTTTTCACTCGTCTCCGATGACGGCTAGGGCTACCTTTAGGTTTGCTCAGGAACAGCAAACCCGGAGGGTCCAGTTGCATGTGGGGCTGCGTAAAGGCTCCCCTGGGGAGATCACTTGTACCCAAAGCCTTCCTTTGGGGGCACTTTTGGATGGTCCGAAGGGGCTCGCAACGCATTTCCTGGGTCCTGATTTTTCACTTGTCTTCGATGCCGGCTAGGGCTATGTTTAGGGATACTCGGAAACAGCGAACCCGGAGGGTCCAGTTGCATGTGGGGCTGCGTAAAGGCTCCCCTGGGGAGTTCACTTGTACCCAAAGCCTTCCTTTGGTGGCACTTTTGGATGGGCGAAAAAGGCTTGCAACGCATTTCCTGGGGCCTGATTTTTCATTCGTCTTCGATGCCGTCTAGGGATATGTTTAGGGATGCTCGGAAACAGCGAACCCGGGGGGTCCAGTTGCATGTGGGGCTGCGTAAAGGCTCCCCTGGGGAGTTCTTTTGTAACCAAAGTCTTCCTTTGGGGGCACATTTGGATGGTCCAAAGGGGCTTGCAACGCATTTCCTGGGGCTTGATTTTTCAGTCGTCTTCGATGCCGTCTAGGGATGTGTTTAGGGATGCTCGGAAAAAGCGAACCCGGAGGGTCCAGTTGCATGTGGGGCTGCGTAAAGGCTCCCCTGGGGAGTTCACTTGTACCCAAAGCCTTCCTTTGGGGGCACCTTTGGATGGGCGAAAAGTACTCGCAACGCATTTCCTGGGGCCTGATTTTTCACTCGTCTCCGATGACGGCTAGGGCTATGTTTAGGGATGCTCGGAAACATCGAACCCGGAGGGTACAGTTGCATGTGGGGCTACGTAAAGGCTCCCCTGGGGAGTTCACTTGTACCCAAAGCCTTCCTTTGGGGGCACTTTTGGATGGGCGAAAAGGGCTCGCAACGCATTTCCTGGGGCTTGATTTTTCACTCGTCTTTGATGACGGCTAGGGATACGTTTAGGTTTGCTCAGGAACAGCAAACCCGGAGGGTCCAGTTGCATGTGGGGCTGCGTAAAGGCTCCCCTGGGGAGATCACTTGTACCCAAAGACTTCCTTTGGTGACATTTTTGGATGGTCCAAAGGGGCTTGCAACGCGTTTTCTGGGTCCCAGGTTTTCAGTCTTCTCCCAAGCCGGCTAGGTATATATTTAGGTTTACCCGGAAAAATCAAACCCGGAGAGTCCAGTTGCATGTGGGGCTGCGTAAAGGCTCCCCTGGGGAGTTCTCTTGTACCCAAAGTCTTCCTTTGGGGGCACATTTGGATGGGCGAAAAGGCCTCGGAACGCATTTCCTGGGGCCAGATTTTTCACTCGTCTCCGATGACGGCTAGGGCTACCTTTAGGTTTGCTCAGGAACAGCAAACCCGGAGGGTCCAGTTGCATGTGGGGCTGCGTAAAGGCTCCCCTGGGGAGATCACTTGTACCCAAAGCCTTCCTTTGGGGGCACTTTTGGATGGTCCGAAGGGGCTCGCAACGCATTTCCTGGGTCCTGATTTTTCACTTGTCTTCGATGCCGGCTAGGGCTATGTTTAGGGATACTCGGAAACAGCGAACCCGGAGGGTCCAGTTGCATGTGGGGCTGTGTAAAGGCTCCCCTGGGGAGTTCACTTGTACCCAAAGCCTTCCTTTTGGGGGCACTTTTGGATGGGAGAAAAGGGCTCGCAATGCATTTCCTGGGGCCTGATTTTTCATTCGTCTTCGATGCCGTCTAGGGCTATGTTTAGGGATGCTCGGAAACAGCGAACCCGGAGGGTCCAGTTGCATGTGGGGCTGCGTAAAGGCTCCCCTGGGGAGTTCTTTTGTACCCAAAGTCTTCCTTTGGGGGCACATTTGGATGGGCGAAAAGGCCTCGGAACGCATTTCCTGGGGCCTGATTTTTCACTCGTCTCCGATGACGGCTAGGGCTACGTTTAGGTTTGCTCAGGAACAGCGAACCCGGAGGGTCCAGTTGCATGTGGGGCTGCGTAAAGGCTCCCCTGGGGAGTTCACTTGTACCCAAAGCCTTCCTTTGGTGATACTTTTGGATGGTCCAAAGGGGCTTGCAACGCGTTTTCTGGGGCCCGGGTTTTCAGTCTTCTCCCATGCCGGCTAGTGATATATTTAGGTTTACCCGGAAAAATCGAACCCGGAAAGTCCAGTTGCATGTGGGGCTGCGTAAAGGCTCCCCTGGGGAGTTCTCTTGTACCCAAAGTCTTCCTTTGAGGACACATTTGTATGGGCGAAAAGGCCTCGGAACGCATTTCCTGGGGCCTGATTTTTCACTCGTCTCCGATGACGGCTAGGGCTACGTTTAGGTTTGCTCAGGAACAGCAAACCCGGAGGGTCCAGTGTCATGTGGGGCTGCGTAAAGGCTCCCCTGGGGAGTTCACTTGTACCCAAAGCCTTCCTTTGGGGGCACTTTTGGATGGTCCGAAGGGGCTCGCAACGCATTTCCTGGGTCCTGATTTTTCACTTGTCGTCGATGCCGGCTAGGGCTATGTTTAAGGATACTCGGAAACAGCGAACCCGGAGGGTCCAGTTGCATGTGGGGCTGCGTAAAGGCTCCCCTGGGGAGTTCACTTGTACCCAAAGCCTTCCTTTGGGGGCACTTTTGGATGGGCGTAAAGGGCTTGCAACGCATTTCCTGGGGCCTGATTTTTCATTCGTCTTCGATGCCGTCTAGGGCTATGTTTAGGGATGCTCGGAAACAGCGAACCCGGAGGGTCCAGTTGCATGTGGGGCTGCGTAAAGGCTCCCCTGGGGAGTTCTTTTGTAACCAAAGTCTTCCTTTGGGGGCACATTTGGATGGGCGAAAAGGGCTCGCAACGAATTTCCTGGGGCCTGATTTTTCACTCGTCTCCGATGACGGCTAGGGCTACGTTTAGGTTTTCTCAGGAACAGCGAACCCGGAGGGTCCAGTTGCATGTGGGGCTGCGTAAAGGCTCCCCTGGGGAGTTCACTTGTACCCAAAGCCTTCCTTTGGGGGCACTTTTGGATGGGCAAAAAGTGCTCGGAACGCATTTCCTGGGGCCTGATTTTTCAGTGGTCTCTCATGACGGCCAGGGCTACGTTTAGGTTTGCTCATGAACAGCGAACCCGGAGGGTCCAGTTGCATGTGGGGCTGCGTAAAGGCTCCCCTGGGGAGTTCACTTGTACCCAAAGACTTCCTTTGGTGACACTTTTGGATGGTCCAAAGGGGCTTGCAACGCGTTTTCTGGGGCCCAGGTTTTCAGTCTTCTCCCTAGCCGGCTAGGGATATATTTAGGATTGCTCAGAAAAATCGAACCCGGAGGGTCCCGTTGCATGTGGGGCTGCGTAAAGGCTCCCCTGGGCAGTTCACTTGTACCCAAAGCCTTCCTTTGGGGGCACTTTTGGATGGACGAAAAGGGCTCGCAACGCATTTCCTGTGGCCTGATTTTTCACTCGTCTCCGATGACTGCTAGGAATATGTTTAGGGATGCTCGGAAACAGCGAACCCGGAGGGTCCAGTTGCATGTGGGGCTGCGTAAAGGCTCCCCTGGGGAGTTCACTTGTACCCAAAGCCTTCCTTTGGGGGCACTTTTGGATGGGCAAAAAGTGCTCGGAACGCATTTCCTGGGGCCTGATTTTTCAGTGGTCTCTCATGACGGCTAGGGCTACGTTTAGGTTTGCTCATGAACAGTGAACCCGGAGGGTCCAGTTGCATGTGGGGCTGCGTAAAGGCTCCCCTGGGGATTTCTCTTGTACCCAAAGTCTTCCTTTCGGGGCACATTTGGATGGGCGAAAAGGCCTCGGAACGCATTTCCTGGGGCCTGATTTTTCACTCGTCTCCGATGACGGCTATGGCTACGTTTAGGTTTTCTCAGGAACAGCAAACCCGGAGGGTCCAGTTGCATGTGGGGCTGCGTAAAGGCTCCCCTGGGGAGATCACTTGTACCCAAAGCCTTCCTTTGGGGGCACTTTTGGATGGTCCGAATGGGCTCGCAACGCATTTCCTGGGTCCTGATTTTTCAGTCGACTTCGATGCCGGCTAGGGCTATGTTTAGGGATGCTCGGAAACATCGAACCGGGAGGGTACAGTTGCATGTGGGGCTGCGTAAAGGCTCCCCTGGGGAGTTCACTTGTACCCAAAGTCTTCCTTTGGGGGCACATTTGGATGGGCGAAAAGGGCTTGTAACGCATTTCCTGGGGCCTGATTTTTCACTCGTCTCCCATGACGGCTAGGGCTACGTTTAGGTTTGCTCAGGAACAGCGAACCCGGAGGGTCCAGTTGCATGTGGGGCTGCGTAAAGGCTCCCCTGGGGAGTTCACTTGTACCCAAAGACTTCCTTTGGTGACACTTTTGGATGGTCCAAAGGGCTTGCAACGCGTTTTCTGGGGCCCAGGTTTTCAGTCTTCTCCCAAGCCGGCTAGGGATATATTTAGGATTGCTCGGAAAAATCGAACCCGGAGGGTCCAGTTGCATGTGGGGCTGCGTAAAGGCTCCCCTGGGGAGTTCACTTGTACCCAAAGCCTTCCTTTGGGGGCACTTTTGGATGGACGAAAAGGGCTCGCAACGCATTTCCTGGGGCCTGATTTTTCAGTCGTGTTCGATGCCGGCTAGGGCTATGTTTAGGGATGCTCGGAAACAGCGAACCCGGAGGGTCCAGTTGCATGTGGGGCTGCGTAAAGGCTCCCCTGGGGAGTTCACTTGTACCCAAAGCCTTCCTTTGGGGGCACTTTTGGATGGACAAAAGGGCTCGCAACGCATTTCCTGTGGCCTGATTTTTCACTCGTCTCCGATGACTGCTAGGAATATGTTTAGGGATGCTCGGAAACAGCGAACCCGGAGGGTCCAGTTGCATGTGGGGCTGCGTAAAGGCTCCCCTGGGGAGTTCACTTGTACCCAAAGCCTTCCTTTGGGGGCACTTTTGGATGGGCAAAAAGTGCTTGGAACGCATTTCCTGGGGCCTGATTTTTCAGTGGTCTCTCATGACGGCTAGGGCTATGTTTAGGTTTGCTCATGAACAGTGAACCCGGAGGGTCCAGTTGCATGTGGGACTGCGTAAAGGCTCCCCTGGGGAGTTCTCTTGTACCCAAAGCCTTCCTTTGGGGGCACTTTTGGATGGTCCAAAGGGGCTTGCAACGCATTTTCTGGGGCTCGGGTTTTCAGTCTTCTCCCATGCCGGCTAGGAATATATTTAGTGTTGCTCGGAAAAATCGAACCCGAAGGGTCCAGTTGCATGTGGGGCTGCGTAAAGGCTCCCCTGGGGAGTGCTCTTGTACCCAAAGCCTTCCTTTGGGGGCACTTTTGGATGGGCGAAAAGGGCTCGCAACGCATTTCCTGGGGCTTGATTTTTCATTCGTCTTCGATGCCGTCTAGGGCTATGTTTAGGGATGCTCGGAAACAGCGAACCCGGAGGGTCCAGTTGCATGTGGGGCTGCGTAAAGGCTACCCTGGGGAGTTCACTTGTACCCAAAGCCTTCCTTTGGTGACACTTTTGGATGGTCCAAAGGGGCTTGCAACGCGTTTTCTGGGGCCCGGGTTTTCAGTCTTCTCCCATGCCGGCTAGTGATATATTTAGGTTTACCCGGATAAATCGAACCCGGAGGGTCCAGTTGCATGTGGGGCTGCGTAAAGGCTCCCCTGGGTAGTTCACTTGTACCCAAAGCCTTCCTTTGGGGGCACTTTTGGATGGGCGAACAGGGCTCGCAACGCATTTCCTGGGGCTTGATTTTTCATTCGTCTTCGATGCCGGCTAGGGCTATGTTTAGGGATGCTCGGAAACAGCGAACCCGGAGGGTCCAGTTGCATGTGGGGCTGCGTAAAGGCTCCCCTGGGGAGTTCACTTGTACCCAAAGCCTTCCTTTGGTGACACTTTTGGATGGTCCAAAGGGGCTTTCAACGCGTTTTCTGGGGCCCGGGTTTTCAGTCTTCTCCCATGCCGGCTAGTGATATATTCAGGTTTACCCGGATAAATCGATCCCGGAGGGTCCAGTTGCATGTGGAGCTGCGTAAAGGCTCCCCTGGGGAGTTCACTTGTATCCAAAGCCTTCCTTTGGGGGCACCTTTGGATGGGCGAAAAGTACTCGCAACGCATTTCCTGGGGCCTGATTTTTCAGTCGACTTCGATGCCCGCTAGGGCTATGTTTAGGGATGCTCGGAAACATCGAACCCAAAGGGTACAGTTGCATGTGGGGCTACGTAAAGGCTCCCCTGGGGAGTTCACTTGTACCCAAAGCCTTCCTTTGGGGGCACTTTTGGATGGGCGAAAAGGGCTCGTAACGCATTTCCTGGGGCCTGATTTTTCAGTCATCTTCGATGCCGGCTAGGGCTATGTTTAGGGATGCTCGGAAACAGCGAACCCGAAGGGTCCAGTTGCATGTGGGGCTGCGTAAAGGCTCCCCTGGGGAGATCACTTGTACCCAAAGCCTTCCTTTGCGGGCACTTTTGGATGGTCCAAAGGGGCTTGCAACGCATTTCCTGGGGCCTGATTTTTCAGTCGTCTTTGATGCCGTCTAGGGCTATGTTTAGGGATGCTCGGAAACAGCGAACCCGGAGGGTCCAGTTGCATGTGGGGCTGCGTAAAGGCTCCCCTGGGGAGTTCACTTGTACCCAAAGCCTTCCTTTGGGGGCACTTTTGGATGGGCAAAAAGTGCTCGGAACGCATTTCCTGGGGCCTGATTTTTCAGTGGTCTCTCATGACGGCCAGGGATACGTTTAGGTTTGCTCATGAACAGTGAACCCGGAGGGTCCAGTTGCATGTGGGGCTGCGTAAAGGCTCCCCTGGGGAGTTCTCTTGTACCCAAAGCCTTCCTTTGGGGGCACTTTTGGATGGGCGAAAAGTGCTCGCAACGCATTTCCTGGGGCTTGATTTTTCATTCGTCTTCGATGCCATCTAGGGCTATGTTTAGGGATGCTCGGAAACAGCGAACCCGGAGGGTCCAGTTGCATGTGGGGCTGCGTAAAGGCTCCCCTGGGGAGTTCACTTGTACCCAAAGCCTTCCTTTGGTGACACTTTTGGATGGTCCAAAGGGGCTTGCAACGCGTTTTCTGGGGCCCGGGTTTTCAGTCTTCTCCCATGCCGGCTAGTGATATATTTAGGTTTACCCGGATAAATCGAACCCGGAGGGTCCAGTTGCATGTGGGGCTGCGTAAAGGCTCCCCTGGGGAGTTCACTTGTACCCAAAGCCTTCCTTTGGGGGCACTTTTGGATGGGCAAAAAGTGCTCGCAACGCATTTCCTGGGGTCTGATTTTTCAGTCGACTTCGATGCCGGCTAGGGCTATGTTTAGGGATGCTCGGAAACATCGAACCCGGAGGGTCCAGTTGCATGTGGGGCTACGTAAAGGCTCCCCTGGGGAGTTCACTTGTACCCAAAGCCTTCCTTTGGGGGCACTTTTGGATGGGCGAAAAGGGCTCGTAACGCATTTCCTGGGGCCTGATTTTTCAGTCATCTTCGATGCCGGCTAGGGCTATGTTTAGGGATGCTCGGAAACAGCGAACCCGAAGGGTCCAGTTGCATGTGGGGCTGCGTAAAGGCTCCCCTGGGGAGATCACTTGTACCCAAAGCCTTCCTTTGCGGGCACTTTTGGATGGTCCAAAGGGGCATGCAACGCATTTCCTGGGGCCTGATTTTTCAGTCGTCTCCGATGACGGCTAGGGCTATGTTTAGGTTTGCTCAGGAACAGCGAACCCGGAGGGTCCAGTTGCATGTGGGGCTGCGTAAAGGCTCCCCTGGGGAGTTCTCTTGTACCCAAAGCCTTCCTTTTTTGACACTTTTGGATGGTCCAAAGGGGCTTGCAACGCGTTTTCTGGGGCCCTGGTTTTCAGTCTTCTCCCATGCCGGTTAGGGATATAATTAGGGTTGCTCGGAAAAATCGAACCCGAAGGGTCCAGTTGCATGTGGGGCTGCGTAAAGGCTCCCCTGGGAACTTTAGATGTACCCAAAGCCTTCCTTTGGGGGCACTTTTGGATGGTCCGAAGGGGCTCGCAACGCATTTCCTGGGTCCTGATTTTTCACTTGTCTCCGAAGACGGCTAGGGCTACGTTTAGGTTTGCTCAGTAACAGCGAACCAGGAGGGTCCAGTTGCATGTGGGGCTGCGTTAAGGCTCCCCTGGGGAGTTCACTTGTACCCAAAGCCTTTTTTTGGGGGCACTTTTGGATGGTCCAAAGGGGCTTGCAACGCATTTTCTGGGGCTCGGGTTTTCAGCCTTCTCCCATGCCGGCTAGGAATATATTTAGTGTTGCTCGGAAAAATCGAACCCGAAGGGTCCAGTTGCATGTGGGGCTGCGTAAAGGCTCCCCTGGGGAGTGCTCTTGTACCCAAAGCCTTCCTTTGGGGGCACTTTTGGATGGGCGAACAGGGCTCGCAACGCATTTCCTGGGGCTTGATTTTTCATTCGTCTTCGATGCCGGCTAGGGCTATGTTTAGGGATGCTCGGAAACAGCGAACCCGGAGGGTCCAGTTGCATGTGGGGCTGCGTAAAGGCTACCCTGGGGAGTTCACTTGTACCCAAAGCCTTCCTTTGGTGACACTTTTGGATGGTCCAAAGGGGCTTGCAACGCGTTTTCTGGGGCCCGGGTTTTCAGTCTTCTCCCATGCCGGCTAGTGATATATTTAGGTTTACCCGGATAAATCGAACCCGGAGGGTCCAGTTGCATGTGGGGCTGCGTAAAGGCTCCCCTGGGGAGTTCACTTGTACCCAAAGCCTTCCTTTGGGGGCACTTTTGGATGGGCGAACAGGGCTCGCAACGCATGTCCTGGGGCCTGATTTTTCAGTCGTCTTCGATGCCCGCTAGGGCTATGTTTAGGGATGCTCGGAAACAGCGAACCCAATGGGTCCAGTTGCATGTGGGGCTGCGTAAAGGCTCCCCTGGGGAGTTCACTTGTACCCAAAGCCTTCCTTTGGGGGCACTTTTGGATGGACGAAAAGGGCTCGCAACGCATTTCCTGGGGCTTGATGTCTCAGTCGTCTTCGATGCCCGCTAGGGATATGTTTAGGGATGCTCGGAAACATCGAACCCGGAGGGTCCAGTTGCATGTGGGGCTGCGTAAAGGCTCCCCTGGGGACTTCACTTGTACCCAAAGCCTTCCTTTGGGGGCACTTTTGGATGGGCGAAAAGGGCTCGCAACGCATTTCCTGGGGCCTGATTTTTCACTCGTCTCCGATGACGGCTAGGGCTACGTTTAGGTTTGCTCAGGAACAGAGAACCCGGAGGGTCCAGTTGCATGTGGGGCTGCGTAAAGGCTCCCCTGGGGAGTTCACTTGTACCCAAAGCCTTCCTTTGGGGGCACTTTTGGATGGGCAAAAAGTGCTCGGAACGCATTTCCTGGGGCCTGATTTTTCAGTGGTCTCTCATGACGGCTAGGGCTACGTTTAGGTTTGCTCATGAACAGTGAACCCGGAGGGTCCAGTTGCATGTGGGGCTGCGTAAAGGCTCCCCTGGGGAGTTCTCTTGTACCCAAAGCCTTCCTTTGGGGGCACTTTTGGATGGGCGAAAAGGGCTCGCAACGCATTTCCAGGGGTCTGATTTTTCAGTCGACTTCGATGCCGGCTAGGGCTATGTTTAGGGATGCTCGGAAACATCGAACCCGGAGGGTACAGTTGCATGTGGGGCTACGTAAAGGCTCCCCTGGGGAGTTCACTTGTACCCAAAGCCTTCCTTTGGGGGCACTTTTGGATGGGCAAAAAGTGCTCGGAACGCATTTCCTGGGGCCTGATTTTTCAGTGGTCTCTCATGACGGCTAGGGCTACGTTTAGGTTTGCTCATGAACAGTGAACCCGGAGGGTCCAGTTGCATGTGGGGCTGCGTAAAGGCTCCCCTGGGGAGTTCACTTGTACCCAAAGCCTTCCTTTGGGGGCACTTTTGGATGGGCAAAAAGTGCTCGGAACGCATTTCCTGGGGCCTGATTTTTCAGTGGTCTCTCATGACGGCTAGGGCTACGTTTAGGTTTGCTCATGAACAGTGAACCCGGAGGGTCCAGTTGCATGTGGGGCTGCGTAAAGGCTCCCCTGGGGAGTTCTCTTGTACCCAAAGCCTTCCTTTGGGGGCACTTTTGGATGGGCGAAAAGGGCTCGCAACGCATTTCCAGGGGTCTGATTTTTCAGTCGACTTCGATGCCGGCTAGGGCTATGTTTAGGGATGCTCGGAAACATCGAACCCGGAGGGTACAGTTGCATGTGGGGCTACGTAAAGGCTCCCCTGGGGAGTTCACTTGTACCCAAAGCCTTCCTTTGGGGGCACTTTTGGATGGGCAAAAAGTGCTCGGAACGCATTTCCTGGGGCCTGATTTTTCAGTGGTCTCTCATGACGGCTAGGGCTACGTTTAGGTTTGCTCATGAACAGTGAACCCGGAGGGTCCAGTTGCATGTGGGGCTGCGTAAAGGCTCCCCTGGGAAGTTCACTTGTACCCAAAGCCTTCCTTTGGTGACACTTTTGGATGGTCCAAAGGGGCTTGCAACGCGTTTTCTGGGGCCCGGGTTTTCAGTCTTCTCCCATGCCGGCTAGGGATATATTTAGGTTTACCCGGATAAATCGAACCCGGAGGGTCCAGTTGCATGTGGGGCTGCGTAAAGGCTCCCCTGGGGAGTTCTCTTGTACCCAAAGCCTTCCTTTGGGGGCACTTTTGGATGGGCGAAAAGGGCTCGCAACGCATTTCCTGGGGTCTGATTTTTCAGTCGACTTCGATGCCGGCTAGGGCTATGTTTAGGGATGCTCGGAAACATCGAACCCGGAGGGTACAGTTGCATGTGGGGCTGCGTAAAGGCTCCCCTGGGGAGTTCACTTGTACCCAAAGCCTTCCTTTGGGGGCACTTTTGGATGGGCGAAAAGGGCTCGCAACGCATTTCCTGGGGCCTGATTTTTCAGTCGTGTTCGATGCCGGCTAGGGCTATGTTTAGGGATGCTCGGAAACAGCGAACCCGGAGGGTCCAGTTGCATGTGGGGCTGCGTAAAGGCTCCCCTGGGGAGTTCACTTGTACCCAAAGCCTTCCTTTGGGGGCACTTTTGGATGGGCGAAAAGGGCTCGCAACGCATTTCCTGGGGCCTGATTTTTCAGTCGTCTTTGATGCCGTCTAGGGCTATGTTTAGGGATGCTCGGAAACAGCGAACCCGGAGGGTCCAGTTGCATGTGGGGCTGCGTAAAGGCTCCCCTGGGGAGTTCACTTGTACCCAAAGCCTTCCTTTGGGGTCACTTTTGGATGGGCAAAAAGTGCTCGGAACGCATTTCCTGGGGCCTGATTTTTCAGTGGTCTCTCATGACGGCTAGGGCTACGTTTAGGTTTGCTCATGAACAGTGAACCCGGAGGGTCCAGTTGCATGTGGGGCTGCGTAAAGGCTCCCCTGGGGAGTTCTCTTGTACCCAAAGCCTTCCTTTGGGGGCACTTTTGGATGGGCGAAAAGTGCTCGCAACGCATTTCCTGGGGCTTGATTTTTCATTCGTCTTCGATGCCGTCTAGGGCTATGTTTAGGGATGCTCGGAAACAGCGAACCCGGAGGGTCCAGTTGCATGTGGGGCTGCGTAAAGGCTCCCCTGGGGAGTTCACTTGTACCCAAAGCCTTCCTTTGGTGACACTTTTGGATGGTCCAAAGGGGCTTGCAACGCGTTTTCTGGGGCCCGGGTTTTCAGTCTTCTCCCATGCCGGCTAGTGATATATTTAGGTTTAGCCGGATAAATCGAACCCGGAGGGTCCAGTTGCATGTGGGGCTGCGTAAAGGCTCCCCTGGGGAGTTCACTTGTACCCAAAGCCTTCCTTTGGGGGCACTTTTGGATGGGCGAAAAGGGCTCGCAACGCATTTCCTGGGGCCTGATTTTTCAGTCGTGTTCGATGCCGGCTAGGGCTATGTTTAGGGATGCTCGGAAACAGCGAACCCGGAGGGTCCAGTTGCATGTGGGGCTGCGTAAAGGCTCCCCTGGGGAGTTCACTTGTACCCAAAGCCTTCCTTTGGTGACACTTTTGGATGGTCCAAAGGGGCTTTCAACGCGTTTTCTGGGGCCCGGGTTTTCAGTCTTCTCCCATGCCGGCTAGTGATATATTCAGGTTTACCCGGATAAATCGATAGCGGAGGGTCCAGTTGCATGTGGAGCTGCGTAAAGGCTCCCCTGGGGAGTTCACTTGTACCCAAAGCCTTCCTTTGGTGACACTTTTGGATGGTCCAAAGGGGCTTTCAACGCGTTTTCTGGGGCCCGGGTTTTCAGTCTTCTCCCATGCCGGCTAGTGATATATTTAGGTTTACCCGGATAAATCGAACCCGGAGGGTCCAGTTGCATGTGGGGCTGCGTAAAGGCTCCCGTGGGGAGTTCACTTGTACCCAAAGCCTTCCTTTGGGGGCACTTTTGGATGGGCAAAAAGTGCTCGCAACGCATTTCCTGGGGTCTGATTTTTCAGTCGACTTCGATGCCGGCTAGGGCTATGTTTAGGGATGCTCGGAAACATCGAACCCGGAGGGTCCAGTTGCATGTGGGGCTACGTAAAGGCTCCCCTGGGGAGTTCACTTGTACCCAAAGCCTTCCTTTGGGGGCACTTTTGGATGGGCGAAAAGGGCTCGTAACGCATTTCCTGGGGCCTGAGTTTTCAGTCATCTTCGATGCCGGCTAGGGCTATGTTTAGGGATGCTCGGAAACAGCGAACCCGAAGGGTCCAGTTGCATGTGGGGCTGCGTAAAGGCTCCCCTGGGGAGATCACTTGTACCCAAAGCCTTCCTTTGCGGGCACTTTTGGATGGTCCAAAGGGGCATGCAACGCATTTCCTGGGGCCTGATTTTTCAGTCGTCTCCGATGACGGCTAGGGCTATGTTTAGGTTTGCTCAGGAACAGCGAACCCGGAGGGTCCAGTTGCATGTGGGGCTGCGTAAAGGCTCCCCTGGGGAGTTCTCTTGTACCCAAAGCCTTCCTTTGGTGACACTTTTGGATGGTCCAAAGGGGCTTGCAACGCGTTTTCTGGGGCCCTGGTTTTCAGTCTTCTCCCATGCCGGTTAGGGATATAATTAGGGTTGCTCGGAAAAATCGAACCCGAAGGGTCCAGTTGCATGTGGGGCTGCGTAAAGGCTCCCCTGGGAACTTTAGATGTACCCAAAGCCTTCCTTTGGGGGCACTTTTGGATGGTCCGAAGGGGCTCGCAACGCATTTCCTGGGGCCTGATTTTTCACTTGTCTCCGAAGACGGCTAGGGCTACGTTTAGGTTTGCTCAGGAACAGCGAACCAGGAGGGTCCAGTTGCATGTGGGGCTGCGTTAAGGCTCCCCTGGGGAGTTCACTTGTACCCAAAGCCTTTTTTTGGGGGCACTTTTGGATGGTCCAAAGGGGCTTGCAACGCATTTTCTGGGGCTCGGGTTTTCAGTCTTCTCCCATGCCGGCTAGGAATATATTTAGTGTTGCTCGGAAAAATCGAACCCGAAGGGTCCAGTTGCATGTGGGGCTGCGTAAAGGCTCCCCTGGGGAGTGCTCTTGTACCCAAAGCCTTCCTTTGGGGGCACTTTTGGATGGGCGAAAAGGGCTCGCAACGCATTTCCTGGGGCTTGATTTTTCATTCGTCTTCGATGCCGTCTAGGGCTATGTTTAGGGATGCTCGGAAACAGCGAACCCGGAGGGTCCAGTTGCATGTGGGGCTGCGTAAAGGCTACCCTGGGGAGTTCACTTGTACCCAAAGCCTTCCTTTGGTGACACTTTTGGATGGTCCAAAGGGGCTTGCAACGCGTTTTCTGGGGCCCGGGTTTTCAGTCTTCTCCCATGCCGGCTAGTGATATATTTAGGTTTACCCGGATAAATCGAACCCGGAGGGTCCAGTTGCATGTGGAGCTGCGTAAAGGCTCCCCTGGGGAGTTCACTTGTACCCAAAGCCTTCCTTTGGGGGCACTTTTGGATGGGCGAACAGGGCTCGCAACGCATGTCCTGGGGCCTGATTTTTCAGTCGTCTTCGATGCCCGCTAGGGCTATGTTTAGGGATGCTCGGAAACAGCGAACCCAATGGGTCCAGTTGCATGTGGGGCTGCGTAAAGGCTCCCCTGGGGAGTTCACTTGTACCCAAAGCCTTCCTTTGGGGGCACCTTTGGATGGGCGAAAAGTACTCGCAACGCATTTCCTGGGGCCTGATTTTTCAGTCGACTTCGATGCCGGCTAGGGCTATGTTTAGGGATGCTCGGAAACATCGAACCCGGAGGGTACAGTTGCATGTGGGGCTACGTAAAGGCTCCCCTGGGGAGTTCACTTGTACCCAAAGCCTTCCTTTGGGGGCACTTTTGGATGGGCGAAAAGAGCTCGTAACGCATTTCCTGGGGCCTGATTTTTCAGTCATCTTCGATGCCGGCTAGGGCTATGTTTAGGGATGCTCGGAAACAGCGAACCCGAAGGGTCCAGTTGCATGTGGGGCTGCGTAAAGGCTCCCCTGGGGAGATCACTTGTACCCAAAGCCTTCCTTTGCGGGCACTTTTGGATGGTCCAAAGGGGCTTGCAACGCATTTCCTGGGGCCTGATTTTTCAGTCGTCTTTGATGCCGTCTAGGGCTATGTTTAGGGATGCTCGGAAACAGCGAACCCGGAGGGTCCAGTTGCATGTGGGGCTGCGTAAAGGCTCCCCTGGGGAGTTCACTTGTACCCAAAGCCTTCCTTTGGGGTCACTTTTGGATGGGCAAAAAGTGCTCGGAACGCATTTCCTGGGGCCTGATTTTTCAGTGGTCTCTCATGACGGCTAGGGCTATGTTTAGGTTTGCTCATGAACAGTGAACCCGGAGGGTCCAGTTGCATGTGGGGCTGCGTAAAGGCTCCCCTGGGGAGTTCTCTTGTACCCAAAGCCTTCCTTTGGGGGCACTTTTGGATGGGCGAAAAGTGCTCGCAACGCATTTCCTGGGGCTTGATTTTTCATTCGTCTTCGATGCCGTCTAGGGCTATGTTTAGGGATGCTCGGAAACAGCGAACCCGGAGGGTCCAGTTGCATGTGGGGCTGCGTAAAGGCTCCCCTGGGGAGTTCACTTGTACCCAAAGCCTTCCTTTGGTGACACTTTTGGATGGTCCAAAGGGGCTTGCAACGCGTTTTCTGGGGCCCGGGTTTTCAGTCTTCTCCCATGCCGGCTAGTGATATATTTAGGTTTACCCGGATAAATCGAACCCGGAGGGTCCAGTTGCATGTGGGGCTGCGTAAAGGCTCCCCTGGGGAGTTCACTTGTACCCAAAGCCTTCCTTTGGGGGCACTTTTGGATGGGCGAAAAGGGCTCGCAACGCATTTCCTGGGGTCTGATTTTTCAGTCGACTTCGATGCCGGCTAGGGCTATGTTTAGGGATGCTCGGAAACATCGAACCCGGAGGGTACAGTTGCATGTGGGGCTACGTAAAGGCTCCCCTGGGGAGTTCACTTGTACCCAAAGCCTTCCTTTGGGGGCACTTTTGGATGGGCGAAAAGGGCTCGCAACGCATTTCCTGGGGCCTGATTTTTCAGTCGTGTTCGATGCCGGCTAGGGCTATGTTTAGGGATGCTCGGAAACAGCGAACCCGGAGGGTCCAGTGTCATGTGGGGCTGCGTAAAGGCTCCCCTGGGGAGTTCACTTGTACCCAAAGCCTTCCTTTGGGGGCACTTTTGGATGGACAAAAGGGCTCGCAACGCATTTCCTGTGGCCTGATTTTTCACTCGTCTCCGATGACTGCTAGGAATATGTTTAGGGATGCTCGGAAACAGCGAACCCGGAGGGTCCAGTTGCATGTGGGGCTGCGTAAAGGCTCCCCTGGGGAGTTCACTTGTACCCAAAGCCTTCCTTTGGGGGCACTTTTGGATGGGCAAAAAGTGCTCGCAACGCATTTCCTGGGGCCTGATTTTTCAGTGGTCTCTCATGACGGCTAGGGCTACGTTTAGGTTTGCTCATGAACAGTGAACCCGGAGGGTCCAGTTGCATGTGGGGCTGCGTAAAGGCTCCCCTGGGGAGTTCTCTTGTACCCAAAGCCTTCCTTTGGGGGCACTTTTGGATGGTCCAAAGGGGCTTGCAACGCATTTTCTGGGGCTCGGGTTTTCAGTCTTCTCCCATGCCGGCTAGGAATATATTTAGTGTTGCTCGGAAAAATCGAACCCGAAGGGTCCAGTTGCATGTGGGGCTGCGTAAAGGCTCCCCTGGGGAGTGCTCTTGTACCCAAAGCCTTCCTTTGGGGGCACTTTTGGATGGGCGAAAAGGGCTCGCAACGCATTTCCTGGGGCTTGATTTTTCATTCGTCTTCGATGCCGTCTAGGGCTATGTTTAGGGATGCTCGGAAACAGCGAACCCGGAGGGTCCAGTTGCATGTGGGGCTGCGTAAAGGCTACCCTGGGGAGTTCACTTGTACCCAAAGCCTTCCTTTGGTGACACTTTTGGATGGTCCAAAGGGGCTTGCAACGCGTTTTCTGGGGCCCGGGTTTTCAGTCTTCTCCCATGCCGGCTAGTGATATATTTAGGTTTACCCGGATAAATCGAACCCGTAGGGTCCAGTTGCATGTGGAGCTGCGTAAAGGCTCCCCTGGGGAGTTCACTTGTACCCAAAGCCTTCCTTTGGGGGCACCTTTGGATGGGCGAAAAGTACTCGCAACGCATTTCCTGGGGACTGATTTTTCAGTCGACTTCGATGCCGGCTAGGGCTATGTTTAGGGATGCTCGGAAACATCGAACCCGGAGGGTACAGTTGCATGTGGGGCTACGTAAAGGCTCCCCTGGGGAGTTCACTTGTACCCAAAGCCTTCCTTTGGGGGCACTTTTGGATGGGCGAAAAGGGCTCGTAACGCATTTCCTGGGGCCTGATTTTTCAGTCATCTTCGATGCCGGCTAGGGCTATGTTTAGGGATGCTCGGAAACAGCGAACCCGAAGGGTCCAGTTGCATGTGGGGCTGCGTAAAGGCTCCCCTGGGGAGATCACTTGTACCCAAAGCCTTCCTTTGCGGGCACTTTTGGATGGTCCAAAGGGGCTTGCAACGCATTTCCTGGGGCCTGATTTTTCAGTCGTCTTTGATGCCGTCTAGGGCTATGTTTAGGGATGCTCGGAAACAGCGAACCCGGAGGGTCCAGTTGCATGTGGGGCTGCGTAAAGGCTCCCCTGGGGAGTTCACTTGTACCCAAAGCCTTCCTTTGGGGGCACTTTTGGATGGGCAAAAAGTGCTCGGAACGCATTTCCTGGGGCCTGATTTTTCAGTGGTCTCTCATGACGGCTAGGGCTACGTTTAGGTTTGCTCATGAACAGTGAACCCGGTGGGTCCAGTTGCATGTGGGGCTGCGTAAAGGCTCCCCTGGGGAGTTCTCTTGTACCCAAAGCCTTCCTTTGGGGGCACTTTTGGATGGGCGAAAAGTGCTCGCAACGCATTTCCTGGGGCTTGATTTTTCATTCGTCTTCGATGCCGTCTAGGGCTATGTTTAGGGATGCTCGGAAACAGCGAACCCGGAGGGTCCAGTTGCATGTGGGGCTGCGTAAAGGCTCCCCTGGGGAGTTCACTTGTACCCAAAGCCTTCCTTTGGTGACACTTTTGGATGGTCCAAAGGGGCTTGCAACGCGTTTTCTGGGGCCCGGGTTTTCAGTCTTCTCCCATGCCGGCTAGTGATATATTTAGGTTTACCCGGATAAATCGAACCCGGAGGGTCCAGTTGCATGTGGGGCTGCGTAAAGGCTCCCCTGGGGAGTTCACTTGTACCCAAAGCCTTCCTTTGGGGGCACTTTTGGATGGGCAAAAAGTGCTCGCAACGCATTTCCTGGGGTCTGATTTTTCAGTCGACTTCGATGCCGGCTAGGGCTATGTTTAGGGATGCTCGGAAACATCGAACCCGGAGGGTCCAGTTGCATGTGGGGCTACGTAAAGGCTCCCCTGGGGAGTTCACTTGTACCCAAAGCCTTCCTTTGGGGGCACTTTTGGATGGGCGAAAAGGGCTCGTAACGCATTTCCTGGGGCCTGATTTTTCAGTCATCTTCGATGCCGGCTAGGGCTATGTTTAGGGATGCTCGGAAACAGCGAACCCGAAGGGTCCAGTTGCATGTGGGGCTGCGTAAAGGCTCCCCTGGGGAGATCACTTGTACCCAAAGCCTTCCTTTGCGGGCACTTTTGGATGGTCCAAAGGGGCATGCAACGCATTTCCTGGGGCCTGATTTTTCAGTCGTCTCCGATGACGGCTAGGGCTATGTTTAGGTTTGCTCAGGAACAGCGAACCCGGAGGGTCCAGTTGCATGTGGGGCTGCGTAAAGGCTCCCCTGGGGAGTTCTCTTGTACCCAAAGCCTTCCTTTGGTGACACTTTTGGATGGTCCAAAGGGGCTTGCAACGCGTTTTCTGGGGCCCTGGTTTTCAGTCTTCTCCCATGCCGGTTAGGGATATAATTAGGGTTGCTCGGAAAAATCGAACCCGAAGGGTCCAGTTGCATGTGGGGCTGCGTAAAGGCTCCCCTGGGAACTTTAGATGTACCCAAAGCCTTCCTTTGGGGGCACTTTTGGATGGTCCGAAGGGGCTCGCAACGCATTTCCTGGGGCCTGATTTTTCACTTGTCTCCGAAGACGGCTAGGGCTACGTTTAGGTTTGCTCAGGAACAGCGAACCAGGAGGGTCCAGTTGCATGTGGGGCTGCGTTAAGGCTCCCCTGGGGAGTTCACTTGTACCCAAAGCCTTTTTTGGGGGGCACTTTTGGATGGTCCAAAGGGGCTTGCAACGCATTTTCTGGGGCTCGGGTTTTCAGTCTTCTCCCATGCCGGCTAGGAATATATTTAGTGTTGCTCGGAAAAATCGAACCCGAAGGGTCCAGTTGCATGTGGGGCTGCGTAAAGGCTCCCCTGGGGAGTGCTCTTGTACCCAAAGCCTTCCTTTGGGGGCACTTTTGGATGGGCGAAAAGGGCTCGCAACGCATTTCCTGGGGCTTGATTTTTCATTCGTCTTCGATGCCGTCTAGGGCTATGTTTAGGGATGCTCGGAAACAGCGAAGCCGGAGAGTCCAGTTGCATGTGGGGCTGCGTAAAGGCTACCCTGGGGAGTTCACTTGTACCCAAAGCCTTCCTTTGGTGACACTTTTGGATGGTCCAAAGGGGCTTGCAACGCGTTTTCTGGGGCCCGGGTTTTCAGTCTTCTCCCATGCCGGCTAGTGATATATTTAGGTTTACCCGGATAAATCGAACCCGGAGGGTCCAGTTGCATGTGGGGCTGCGTAAAGGCCCCCTTGGGGAGTTCACTTGTACCCAAAGCCTTCCTTTGGGGGCACTTTTGGATGGGCGAACAGGGCTCGCAACGCATGTCCTGGGGCCTGATTTTTCAGTCGACTTCGATGCCCGCTAGGGCTATGTTTAGGGATGCTCGGAAACAGCGAACCCAATGGGTCCAGTTGCATGTGGGGCTGCGTAAAGGCTCCCCTGGGGAGTTCACTTGTACCCAAAGCCTTCCTTTGGGGGCACTTTTGGATGGACGAAAAGGGCTCGCAACGCATTTCCTGGGGCTTGATGTCTCAGTCGTCTTCGATGCCCGCTAGGGATATGTTTAGGGATGCTCGGAAACATCGAACCCGGAGGGTCCAGTTGCATGTGGGGCTGCGTAAAGGCTCCCCTGGGGACTTCACTTGTACCCAAAGCCTTCCTTTGGGGGCACTTTTGGATGGGCGAAAAGGGCTCGCAACGCATTTCCTGGGGCCTGATTTTTCACTCGTCTCCGATGACGGCTAGGGCTACGTTTAGGTTTGCTCAGGAACAGAGAACCCGGAGGGTCCAGTTGCATGTGGGGCTGCGTAAAGGCTACCCTGGGGAGTTCACTTGTACCCAAAGCCTTCCTTTGGGGGCACTTTTGGATGGGCAAAAAGTGCTCGGAACGCATTTCCTGGGGCCTGATTTTTCAGTGGTCTCTCATGACGGCTAGGGCTACGTTTAGGTTTGCTCATGAACAGTGAACCCGGAGGGTCCAGTTGCATGTGGGGCTGCGTAAAGGCTCCCCTGGGGAGTTCTCTTGTACCCAAAGCCTTCCTTTGGGGGCACTTTTGGATGGGCGAAAAGGGCTCGCAACGCATTTCCTGGGGTCTGATTTTTCAGTCGACTTCGATGCCGGCTAGGGCTATGTTTAGGGATGCTCGGAAACATCGAACCCGGAGGGTACAGTTGCATGTGGGGCTACGTAAAGGCTCCCCTGGGGAGTTCACTTGTACCCAAAGCCTTCCTTTGGGGGCACTTTTGGATGGGCGAAAAGGGCTCGTAACGCATTTCCTGGGGCCTGATTTTTCAGTCATCTTCGATGCCGGCTAGGGCTATGTTTAGGGATGCTCGGAAACAGCAAACCCGAAGGGTCCAGTTGCATGTGGGGCTGCGTAAAGGCTCCCCTGGGGAGATCACTTGTACCCAAAGCCTTCCTTTGCGGGCACTTTTGGATGGTCCAAAGGGGCTCGCAACGCATTTCCTGGGGCCTGATTTTTCACTCGTCTCCGATGACGGCTAGGGCTACGTTTAGGTTTGCTCAGGAACAGCGAACCCGGAGGGTCCAGTTGCATGTGGGGCTGCGTAAAGGCTCCCCTGGGGAGTTCACTTGTACCCAAAGCCTTCCTTTGGGGGCACTTTTGGATGGGCAAAAAGTGCTCGGAACGCATTTCCTGGGGCCTGATTTTTCAGTGGTCTCTCATGACGGCTAGGGCTACGTTTAGGTTTGCTCATGAACAGTGAACCCGGAGGGTCCAGTTGCATGTGGGGCTGCGTAAAGGCTCCCCTGGGGAGTTCACTTGTACCCAAAGCCTTCCTTTGGTGACACTTTTGGATGGTCCAAAGGGGCTTGAAACGCGTTTTCTGGGGCCCGGGTTTTCAGTCTTCTCCCATGCCGGCTAGTGATATATTTAGGTTTACCCGGATAAATCGAACCCGGAGGGTCCAGTTGCATGTGGGGCTGCGTAAAGGCTCCCCTGGGGAGTTCACTTGTACCCAAAGCCTTCCTTTGGGGGCACTTTTGGATGGGCGAAAAGGGCTCGCAACGCATTTCCTGGGGTCTGATTTTTCAGTCGACTTCGATGCCGGCTAGGGCTATGTTTAGGGATGCTCGGAAACATCGAACCCGGAGGGTACAGTTGCATGTGGGGCTACGTAAAGGCTCCCCTGGGGAGTTCACTTGTACCCAAAGCCTTCCTTTGGGGGCACTTTTGGATGGGCGAAAAGGGCTCGCAACGCATTTCCTGGGGCCTGATTTTTCAGTCATCTTCGATGCCGGCTAGGGCTATGTTTAGGGATGCTCGGAAACAGCGAACCCGGAGGGTCCAGTTGCATGTGGGGCTGCGTAAAGGCTCCCCTGGGGAGTTCACTTGTACCCAAAGCCTTTCTTTGGGGGCAATTTTGGATGGGCGAAAAGGGCTCGCAACGCATTTCCTGGGGCCTTATTTTTCACTCGTCTCCGATGACGGCTAGGGCTACGTTTAGGTTTGCTCAGGAACAGCGAACCCGGAGGGTCCAGTTGCATGTGGGGCTTCGTAAAGGCTCCCCTGGGGAGTTCACTTGTACCCAAAGCCTTCCTTTGGGGGCACTTTTGGATGGGCAAAAAGTGCTCGGAACGCATTTCCTGGGGCCTGATTTTTCAGTGGTCTCTCATGACGGCTAGGGCTACGTTTAGGTTTGCTCATGAACAGTGAACCCGGAGGGTCCAGTTGCATGTGGGGCTGCGTAAAGGCTCCCCTGGGGAGTTCACTTGTACCCAAAGCCTTCCTTTGGTGACACTTTTGGATGGTCCAAAGGGGCTTGCAACGCGTTTTCTGGGGCCCGGGTTTTCAGTCTTCTCCCATGCCGGCTAGTGATATATTTAGGTTTACCCGGATAAATCGAACCCGGAGGGTCCAGTTGCATGTGGGGCTGCGTAAAGGCTCCCCTGGGGAGTTCTCTTGTACCCAAAGCCTTCCTTTGGGGGCACTTTTGGATGGGCGAAAAGGGCTCGCAACGCATTTCCTGGGGCTTGATTTTTCATTCGTCTTCGATGCCGTCTAGGGCTATGTTTAGGGATGCTCGGAAACAGCGAACCCGGAGGGTCCAGTTGCATGTGGGGCTGCGTAAAGGCTCCCCTGGGGAATTCACTTGTACCCAAAGCCTTCCTTTGGGGGCACTTTTGGATGGACGAAAAGGGCTCGCAACGCATTTCCTGGGGCCTGATTTCTCAGTCGTCTTCGATGCCCGCTAGGGATATGTTTAGGGATGCTCTTAAACAGCGAACCCGGAGGGTCCAGTTGCATGTGGGGCTGCGTAAAGGCTCCCCTGGGGACTTCACTTGTACCCAAAGCCTTTCTTTGGGGGCAATTTTGGATGGGCGAAAAGGGCTCGGAACACATTTCCTGGGGCCTGATTTTTCACTCGTCTCCGATGACGGCTAGGGCTACGTTTAGGTTTGCTCAGGAACAGCGAACGCCGAGGGTCCAGTGTCATGTGGGGCTGCGTACTGGCTCCCCTGGGGAGTTCACTTGTACCCAAAGCCTTCCTTTGGGGGCACTTTTGGATGGGCAAAAAGTGCTCGGAACGCATTTCCTGGGGCCTGATTTTTCAGTGGTCTCTCATGACGGCTAGGGCTACGTTTAGGTTTGCTCATGAACAGTGAACCCGGAGGGTCCAGTTGCATGTGGGGCTGCGTAAAGGCTCCCCTGGGGAGTTCACTTGTACCCAAAGCCTTCCTTTGCGGGCACTTTTGGATGGGCGAAAAGGGCTCGCAACGCATTTCCTGGGGCTTGATTTTTCATTCGTCTTCGATGCCGTCTAGGGCTATGTTTAGGGATGCTCGGAAACAGCGAACCCGGAGGGTCCAGTTGCATGTGGGGCTGCGTAAAGGCTCCCCTGGGGAGTTCACTTGTACCCAAAGCCTTCCTTTGGTGACATTTTTGGATGGTCCAAAGGGGCTTGAAACGCGTTTTCTGGGGCCCGGGTTTTCAGTCTTCTCCCATGCCGGCTAGTGATATATTTAGGTTTACCCGGATAAATCGAACCCGGAGGGTCCAGTTGCATGTGGGGCTGCGTAAAGGCTCCCCTGGGGAGTTCACTTGTACCCAAAGCCTTCCTTTGGGGGCACTTTTGGATGGGCGAAAAGGGCTCGCAACGCATTTCCTGGGGTCTGATTTTTCAGTCGACTTCGATGCCGGCTAGGGCTATGTTTAGGGATGCTCGGAAACATCGAACCCGGAGGGTACAGTTGCATGTGGGGCTACGTAAAGGCTCCCCTGGGGAGTTCACTTGTACCCAAAGCCTTCCTTTGGGGGCACTTTTGGATGGGCGAAAAGAGCTCGTAACGCATTTCCTGGGGCCTGATTTTTCAGTCATCTTCGATGCAGGCTAGGGCTATGTTTAGGGATGCTCGGAAACAGCGAACCCGAAGGGTCCAGTGTCATGTGGGGCTGCGTAAAGCTCCCCTGGGGAGTTCACTTGTACCCAAAGCCTTCCTTTGGGGGCACTTTTGGATGGGCAAAAAGTGCTCGGAACGCATTTCCTGGGGCCTGATTTTTCAGTGGTCTCTCATGACGACTAGGGCTACGTTTAGGTTTGCTCATGAACAGTGAACCCGGAGGGTCCAGTTGCATGTGGGGCTGCGTAAAGGCTCCCCTGGGGAGTTCTCTGTACCCAAAGCCTTCCTTTGGGGGCACTTTTGGATGTTCCAAAGGGGCTTGCAACGCATTTTCTGGGGCTCGGGTTTTCAGTCTTCTCCCATGCCGGCTAGGAATATATTTAGTGTTGCTCGGAAAAATCGAACCTGAAGGGTCCAGTTGCATGTGGGGCTGCGTAAAGGGCTCCCCTGGGGAGTGCTCTTGTACCCAAAGCCTTCCTTTGGGGGCACTTTTGGATGGGCGAAAAGGGCTCGCAACGCATTTCCTGGGGCTTGATTTTTCATTCGTCTTCGATGCCGTCTAGGGCTATGTTTAGGGATGCTCGGAAACAGCGAACCCGGAGGGTCCAGTTGCATGTGGGGCTGCGTAAAGGCTCCCCTGGGGAGTTCACTTGTACCCAAAGCCTTCCTTTGGTGACACTTTTGGATGGTCCAAAGGGGCTTGCAACGCGTTTTCTGGGGCCCGGGTTTTCAGTCTTTCTCCCATGCCGGCTATTGATATATTTAGGTTTACCCGGATAAATCGAACCCGGAGGGTCCAGTTGCATGTGGGGCTGCGTAAAGGCTCCCCTGGGGAGTTCACTTGTACCCAAAGCCTTCCTTTGGGGGCACTTTTGGATGGGCGAACAGGGCTCGCAACGCATGTCCTGGGGCCTGATTTTTCAGTCATCTTCGATGCCTTCTAGGGCTATGTTTAGGGATGCTCAGAAACAGCGAACCCGATGGGTCCAGTTGCATGTGGGGCTGCGTAAAGGCTCCCCTGGGGAGATCACTTGTACCCAAAGCCTTCCTTTGCGGGCACTTTTGGATGGTCCAAAGGGGCTTGCAACGCATTTCCTGGGGCCTGATTTTTCAGTCGTCTTTGATGCCGTCTAGGGCTATGTTTAGGGATGCTCGGAAACAGCGAACCCGGAGGGTCCAGTTGCATGTGGGGCTGCGTAAAGGCTCCCCTGGGGAGTTCACTTGTACCCAAAGCCTTTCTTTGGGGGCACTTTTGGATGGGCGAAAAGGGCTCGTAACGCATTTCCTGGGGCCTGATTTTTCACTCGTCTCCGATGACGGCTAGGGCTACGTTTAGGTTTGCTCAGGAACAGCGAACGCCGAGGGTCCAGTGTCATGTGGGGCTGCGTAAAGGCTCCCCTGGGGAGTTCTCTTGTACCCAAAGCCTTCCTTTGGGGGCACTTTTGGATGGGCGAAAAGGGCTCGCAACGCATTTCCTGGGGCTTGATTTTTCATTCGTCTTCGATGCCGTCTAGGGCTATGTTTAGGGATGCTCGGAAACAGCGAACCCGGAGGGTCCAGTTGCATGTGGGGCTGCGTAAAGGCTCCCCTGGGGAGTTCACTTGTACCCAAAGCCTTCCTTTGGTGACACTTTTGGATGGTCCAAAGGGGCTTGCAACGCGTTTTCTGGGGCCTGGGTTTTCAGTCTTCTCCCATGCCGGCTAGTGATATATTTAGGTTTACCCCGGATAAAATCGAACCCGGAGGGTCCAGTTGCATGTGGGGCTGCGTAAAGGCTCCCCTGGGGAGTTCACTTGTACCCAAAGCCTTCCTTTGGGGGCACTTTTGGATGGGCGAAAAGGGCTCGCAACGCATTTCCTGGGGTCTGATTTTTCAGTCGACTTCGATGCTGGCTAGGGCTATGTTTAGGGATGCTCGGAAACATCGAACCCGGAGGGTACAGTTGCATGTGGGGCTACGTAAAGGCTCCCCTGGGGAGTTCACTTGTACCCAAAGCCTTCCCTTTGGGGGCACTTTTGGATGGGCGAAAAGGGCTCGTAACGCATTTCCTGGGGCCTGATTTTTCAGTCATCTTCGATGCCGGCTAGGGCTATGTTTAGGGCTGCTCGAAACAGCGAACCCGAAGGGTCCAGTTGCATGTGGGGCTGCGTAAAGGCTCCCCTGGGGAGATCACTTGTACCCAAAGCCTTCCTTTGCGGGCACTTTTGGATGGTGCAAAGGGGCTTGCAACGCATTTCCTGGGGCCTTATTTTTCAGTCGTCTCCGATGACGGCTAGGGCTACGTTTAGGTTTGCTCAGGAACAGAGAACCCGGAGGGTCCAGTTGCATGTGCGGCTGCGTAAAGGCTCCCCTGGGGAGTTCTCTTGTACCCAAAGCCTTCCTTTGGGGGCACTTTTGGATGGACGAAAAGGGCTCGCAACGCATTTCCTGGGGCCTGATTTCTCAGTCGTCTTCGATGTCCGCTAGGGATATGTTTAGGGATGCTCGGAAACATCGAACCCGGAGGGTCCAGTTGCATGTGGGGCTGCGTAAAGGCTCCCCTGGGGAGTTCACTTGTACCCAAAGCCTTTCTTTGGAAGCAATTTAGGATGGGCGAAAAGGGCTCGCAACGCATTTCCTGGGGCCTGATTTTTCACTCGTCTCCGATGACGGCTAGGGCTACGTTTAGGTTTGCTCAGGAACAGCGAACCCGGAGGGTCCAGTTGCATGTGGGGCTGCGTTAAGGCTCCCCTGGGGAGTTCACTTGTACCCAAAGCCTTCCTTTGGGGGCACTTTTGGATGGGCAAAAAGGGCTCGCAACGCATTTCCTGGGGCCTGATTTTTCAGTGGTCTCTCATGACGGCTAGGGCTACGTTTAGGTTTGCTCATGAACAGTGAACCCGGAGGGTCCAGTTGCATGTGGGGCTGCGTAAAGGCTCCCCTGGGGAGTTCTCTTGTACCCAAAGCCTTCCTTTGGGGGCACTTTTGGATGGGCGAAAAGGGCTCGCAACGCATTTCCTGGGGCTTGATTTTTCATTCGTCTTCGATGCCGTCTAGGGCTATGTTTAGGGATGCTCAGAAACAGCGAACCCGGAGGGTCCAGTTGCATGTGGGGCTGCGTAAAGGCTCCCCTGGGGAGTTCACTTGTACCCAAAGCCTTCCTTTGGTGACACTTTTGGATGGTCCAAAGGGGCTTGCAACGCGTTTTCTGGGGCCCGGGTTTTCAGTCTTCTCCCATGCCGGCTAGGGATATATTTAGGTTTACCTGGATAAATCGAACCCGGAGAGTCCAGTTGCATGTGGGGCTGCGTAAAGACTCCCCTGGGGAGTTCACTTGTATCCAAAGCCTTCCTTTGGGGGCACTTTTGGATGGGCGAAAAGGGCTCGCAACGCATTTCCTGGGGTCTGATTTTTCAGTCGTCATCGATGCCGGCTAGGGCTATGTTTAGGGATGCTCTGAAACATCGAACCCGGAGGGTCCAATTGCATGTGGTGCTACGTAAAGGCTCCCCTGGGGAGTTCACTTGTACCCAAAGCCTTCCTTTGGGGGCACTTTTGGATGGGCGAAAAGGGCTCGTAACGCATTTCCTGGGGCCTGATTTTTCAGTCATCTTCGATGCCGGCTAGGGCTATGTTTAGGGATGCTCGGAAACAGTGAAACCGAAGGGTCCAGTTGCATGTGGGGCTGCGTAAAGGCTCCCCTGGGGAGATCACTTGTACCCAAAGCCTTCCTTTGCGGGCACTTTTGGATGGTCCAAAGGGGCTTGCAACGCATTTCCTGGGGCCTGATTTTTCAGTCGTCTCCGATGACGGCTAGGGCTATGTTTAGGTTTGCTCATGAACAGAGAACCCGGAGGGTCCAGTTGCATGTGCGGCTGCGTAAAGGCTCCCCTGGGGAGTTCTCTTGTACCCAAAGCCTTCCTTTGGTGACACTTTTGGATGGTCCAAAGGGGCTTGCAACGCGTTTTCTGGGGCCCGGGTTTTCAGTCTTCTCCCATGCCGGTTAGGGATATAATTAGGGTTGCTCAGAAAAATCGAACCAGAAGGGTCCAGTTGCATGTGGGCCTGCGTAAAGGCTCCGCTGGGAACTTTAGATGTACCCAAAGCCTTCCTTTGGGGGAACTTTTGGATGGTCCGAAGGTGCTCGCAACGCATTTCCTGGGGCCTGATTTTTCACTTCTCTCCGATGACGGCTAGGGCTATGTTTAGGTTTGCTCAGGAACAGCGAACCCGGAGGGTCCAGTTGCATGTGGGGCTGCGTTAAGGCTCCCCTGGGGAGTTCACTTGTACCCAAAGCCTTCCTTTGGGGGCACTTTTGGATGGTCCGAAGGGGCTCGCAACGCATTTCCTGGGGCTTGATTTTTCACTCGTCTCCGATGACGGCTAGGGCTACGTTTAGGTTTGCTCAGGAACAGCGAACCCGGAGGGTCCAGTGTCATGTGGGGCTGCGTAAAGGCTCCCCTGGGGAGTTCACTTGTACCCAAAGCCTTCCTTTGCGGGCACTTTTGGATGGGCAAAAAGTGCTCGGAACGTATTTCCTGGGGCCTGATTTTTCAGTGGTCTCTCATGACGGCTAGGGCTACGTTTTGGTTTGCTCATGAACAGTGAACCCGGAGGGTCCAGTTGCATGTGGGGCTGCGTAAAGGCTCCCCTGGGGAGTTCACTTGTACCCAAAGCCTTCCTTTGGTGACACTTTTGGATGGTCCAAAGGGGCTTGCAACGCGTTTTCTGGGGCCCGGGTTTTCAGTCTTCTCCCATGCCGGCTAGTGATATATTTAGGTTTACCCGGATAAATCGAACCCGGAGGGTCCAGTTGCATGTGGGGCTGCGTAAAGGCTCCCCTGGGGAGTTCACTTGTACCCAAAGCCTTCCTTTGGGGGCACTTTTGGATGGGCGAAAAGGGCTCGCAACGCATTTCCTGGGGTCTGATTTTTCAGTCGACTTCGATGCCGGCTAGGGCTATGTTTAGGGATGCTCGGAAACATCGAACCCGGAGGGTACAGTTGCATGTGGGGCTACGTAAAGGCTCCCCTGGGGAGTTCACTTGTACCCAAAGCCTTCCTTTGGGGGCACTTTTGGATGGGCGAAAAGGGCTCGCAACGCATTTCCTGGGGCCTGATTTTTCAGTCATCTTCGATGCCGGCTAGGGCTATGTTTAGGGATGCTCGGAAACAGCGAACCCGGAGGGTCCAGTTGCATGTGGGGCTGCGTAAAGGCTCCCCTGGGGAGTTCTCTTGTACCCAAAGCCTTCCTTTGCGGGCACTTTTGGATGGGCGAAAAGGGCTCGCAACGCATTTCCTGGGGCTTGATTTTTCATTCGTCTTCGATGCCGTCTAGGGCTATGTTTAGGGATGCTCGGAAACAGCGAACCCGGAGGGTCCAGTTGCATGTGGGGCTGCGTAAAGGCTCCCCTGGGGAGTTCACTTGTACCCAAAGCCTTCCTTTGGTGACACTTTTGGATGGTCCAAAGGGGCTTGCAATGCGTTTTCTGGGGCCCGGGTTTTCAGTCTTCTCCCAAGCCGGCTAGGGATATATTTAGGTTTACCTGGATAAATCGAACCCGGAGAGTCCAGTTGCATGTGGGGCTGCGTAAAGGCTACCCTGGGGAGTTCACTTGTATCCAAAGCCTTCCTTTGGGGGCACTTTTGGATGGGCGAAAAGGGCTCGCAACGCATTTCCTGGGGTCTGATTTTTCAGTCGTCATCGATGCCGGCTAGGGCTATGTTTAGGGATGCTCTGAAACATCGAACCCGGAGGGTCCAGTTGCATGTGGGGCTACGTAAAGGCTCCCCTGGGGAGTTCACTTGTACCCAAAGCCTTCCTTTGGGGGCACTTTTGGATGGGCGAAAAGGGCTCGTAACGCATTTCCTGGGGCCTGATTTTTCAGTCATCTTCGATGCCGGCTAGGGCTATGTTTAGGGATGCTCGGAAACAGCGAACCCGAAGGGTCCAGTTGCATGTGGGGCTGCGTAAAGGCTCCCCTGGGGAGATCACTTGTACCCAAAGCCTTCCTTTGGGGGCACTTTTGGATGGTCCGAAGGGGCTTGCAACGCATTTCCTGGGGCCTGATTTTTCACTTGTCTCCGATGACGGCTAGGGCTACGTTTAGGTTTGCTCATGAACAGTGAACCCGGAGGGTCCAGTTGCATGTGGGGCTGCGTAAAGGCTCCCCTGGGGAGTTCTCTTGTACCCAAAGCCTTCCTTTGGGGGCACTTTTGGATGGGCGAAAAGGGCTCGCAACGCATTTCCTGGGGCTTGATTTTTCATTCGTCTTCGATGCCGTCTAGGGCTATGTTTAGGGATGCTCGGAAACAGCGAACCCGGAGGGTCCAGTTGCATGTGGGGCTGCGTAAAGGCTCCCCTGGGGAGTTCACTTGTACCCAAAGCCTTCCTTTGGTGACACTTTTGGATGGTCCAAAGGGGCTTGCAACGCGTTTTCTGGGGCCCGGGTTTTCAGTCTTCTCCCATGCCGGCTAGTGATATATTTAGGTTTACCCAGAAAAATAGAACCCGGAGAGTCCAGTTGCATGTGGGGCTGCGTAAAGCCTCCCCTGGGGAGTTCTCTTGTACCCAAAGCCTTCCTTTGGGGGCACATTTGGATGGGCGAAAAGGCCTCGGAACGCATTTCCTGGGGCCTGATTTTTCACTCGTCTCCGATGACGGCTAGGGCTACGTTTAGGTTTGCTCAGGAACAGCAAACCCGGTGGGTCCAGTTGCATGTGGGGCTGCGTAAAGGCTCCCCTGGGGAGTTCACTTGTACCCAAAGCCTTCCTTTGGGGGCACTTTTGGATGGGCGAAAAGGGCTCGCAACGCATTTCCTGGGGTCTGATTTTTCAGTCGACTTCGATGCCGGCTAGGGCTATGTTTAGGGATGCTCGGAAACATCGAACCCTGAGGGTACAGTTGCATGTGGGGCTACGTAAAGGCTCCCCTGGGGAGTTCACTTGTACCCAAAGCCTTCCTTTGGGGGCACTTTTGGATGGGCGAAAAGGGCTCGTAACGCATTTCCTGGGGCCTGATTTTTCAGTCATCTTTGATGACGGCTAGGGCTATGTTTAGGGATGCTCGGAAACAGCGAACCCGGAGGGTCCAGTTGCATGTGGGGCTGCGTAAAGGCTCCCCTGGGGAGATCACTTGTACCCAAAGCCTTCCTTTGCGGGCACTTTTGGATGGTCCAAAGGGGCTTGCAACGCGTTTTCTGGGGCCCTGGTTTTCAGTCTTCTCCCATGCCGGTTAGGGATATATTTAGGGTTGCTCGGAAAAATCGAACCCGAAGGGTCCAGTTTCATGTGGGGCTGCGTAAAGGCTCCCCTGGGAACTTTAGATGTACCCAAAGCTTTCCTTTGGGGGCACTTTTGGATGGTCCGAAGGTGCTCGCAACGCATTTCCTGGGGCCTGATTTTTCACTTGTCTCCGATGACGGCTAGGGCTACGTTTAGGTTTGCTCAGGAACAGCGAACCCGGAGGGTCCAGTTGCATGTGGGGCTGCGTAAAGGCTCCCCTGGGGAGTTCTCTTGTACCCAAAGCCTTCCTTTGGGGGCACTTTTGGATACTCCGAAGGGGCTCGCAACGCATTTCCTGGGGCCTGATTTTTCACTTCTCTCCGATGACGGCTAGGGCTACGTTTAGGTTTGCTCAGGAACAGCGAACGCCGAGGGTCCAGTTGCATGTGGGGCTGCGTAAAGGCTCCCCTGGGGAGTTCACTTGTACCCAAAGCCTTCCTTTGGGGGCACTTTTGGATGGGCAAAAAGTGCTCGGAACGCATTTCCTGGGGCCTGATTTTTCAGTGGTCTCTCATGACGGCTAGGGCTACGTTTAGGTTTGCTCATGAACAGTGAACCCGGAGGGTCCAGTTGCATGTGGGGCTGCGTAAAGGCTCCCCTGGGGAGTTCTCTTGTACCCAAAGCCTTCCTTTGGGGGCACTTTTGGATGGGCGAAAAGGGCTCGCAACGCATTTCCTGGGGCTTGATTTTTCATTCGTCTTCGATGCCGTCTAGGGCTATGTTTAGGGATGCTCGGAAACAGCGAACCCGGAGGGTCCAGTTGCATGTGGGGCTGCGTAAAGGCTCCCCTGGGGAGTTCACTTGTACCCAAAGCCTTCCTTTGGTGACACTTTTGGATGGTCCAAAGGGGCTTGCAACGCGTTTTCTGGGGCCCGGGTTTTCAGTCTTCTCCCATGCCGGCTAGTGATATATTTAGGTTTACCTGGATAAATCGAACCCGGAGAGTCCAGTTGCATGTGGGGCTGCGTAAAGGCTCCCCTGGGGAGTTCACTTGTATCCAAAGCCTTCCTTTGGGGGCACTTTTGGATGGGCGAAAAGGGCTCGCAACGCATTTCCTGGGGTCTGATTTTTCAGTCGTCATCGATGCCGGCTAGGGCTATGTTTAGGGATGCTCTGAAACATCGAACCCGGAGGGTCCAGTTGCATGTGGGGCTACGTAAAGGCTCCCCTGGGGAGTTCACTTGTACCCAAAGCCTTCCTTTGGGGGCACATTTGGATGGGCGAAAAGGGCTCGTAACGCATTTCCTGGGGCCTGATTTTTCAGTCATCTTCGATGCCGGCTAGGGCTATGTTTAGGGATGCTCGGAAACAGCGAACCCGGAGGGTCCAGTTGCATGTGGGGCTGCGTAAAGGCTCCCCTGGGGAGATCACTTGTACCCAAAGCCTTCCTTTGCGGGCACATTTGGATGGGCCAAAAGGGCTCGCAACGCATTTCCTGGGGCCTGATTTTTCAGTCGTCTTCGATGCCGGCTAGGGCTATGTTTAGGGATGCTCGGAAACAGCGAACCCGGAGGGTCCAGTTGCATGTGGGGCTGCGTAAAGGCTACCCAGGGGAGTTCTCTTGTATCCAAAGCCTTCCTTTGGGGGCACTTTTGGATGGTCCAAACGGGCTCGCAACGCATTTCCTGGGGCCTCATTTTTCACTCGTCTCCGATGACGGCTAGGGCTACGTTTAGGTTTGCTCATGAATAGAGAACCCGGAGGGTCCAGTTGCATGTGGGGCTGCGTAAAGGCTCCCCTGGGGAGTTCACTTGTATCCAAAGCCTTCCTTTGGGGGCACTTTTGGATGGTCCAAAGGGGCTTGCAACGCATTTCCTGGGGCCTGATTTTTCAGTCGTCATCGATGCCGGCTAGGGCTATGTTTAGGGATGCTCGGAAAGAGCGAACCCGGACGGTCCAGTGTCATGTGGGGCTGCGTAAAGGCTCCCCTGGGGAGTTCTCTTGTACCCAAAGCCTTCCTTTGGGGGCACTTTTGGATGGGCGAAAAGTGCTCGCAACGCATTTCCTGGGGCTTGATTTTTTATTCGTCTTCGATGCCGTCTAGGGCTATGTTTAGGGATGCTCGGAAACAGCGAACCCGGAGGGTCCAGTTGCATGTGGGGCTGCGTAAAGGCTCCCCTGGGGAGTTCACTTGTACCCAAAGCCTTCCTTTGGTGACACTTTTGGATGGTCCAAAGGGGCTTGCAACGCGTTTTCTGGGGCCCGGGTTTTCAGTCTTCTCCCATGCCGGCTAGTGATATATTTAGGTTTACCCGGATAAATCGAACCCGGAGGGTCCAGTTGCATGTGGGGCTGCGTAAAGGCTCCCCTGGGGAGTTCTCTTGTACCCAAAGCCTTCCTTTGGGGGCACTTTTGGATGGGCGAAAAGGGCTCGCAATGCATTTCCTGGGGCTTGATTTTTCATTCGTCTTCGATGCCGTCTAGGGCTATGTTTAGGGATGCTCGGAAACAGCGAACCCGGAGGGTCCAGTTGCATGTGGGGCTGCGTAAAGGCTCCCCTGGGGAGTTCACTTGTACCCAAAGCCTTCCTTTGGTGACACTTTTGGATGGTCCAAAGGGGCTTGCAACGCGTTTTCTGGGGCCCGGGTTTTCAGTCTTCTCCCATGCCGGCTAGTGATATATTTAGGTTTACCTGGATAAATCGAACCCGGAGGGTCCAGTTGCATGTGGGGCTACGTAAAGGCTCCCCTGGGGAGTTCACTTGTACCCAAAGCCTTCCTTTGGGGGCACTTTTGGATGGGCGAAAAGGGCTCGTAACGCATTTCCTGGGGCCTGATTTTTCAGTCATCTTCGATGCCGGCTAGGGCTATGTTTAGGGATGCTCGGAAACAGCGAACCCGAAGGGTCCAGTTGCATGTGGGGCTGCGTAAAGGCTCCCCTGGGGAGATCACTTGTACCCAAAGCCTTCCTTTGCGGGCACTTTTGGATGGTCCAAAGGGGCTTGCAACGCATTTCCTGGGGTCTGATTTTTCAGTCGTCTCCGATGACGGCTAGGGCTATGTTTAGGTTTGCTCATGAACAGAGAACCCGGAGGGTCCAGTTGCATGTGGGGCTGCGTAAAGGCTCCCCTGGGGAGTTCTCTTGTACCCAAAGCCTTCCTTTGGTGACACTTTTGGATGGTCCAAAGGGGCTTGCAACGCGTTTTCTGGGGCCCGGGTTTTCAGTCTTCTCCCATGCCGGTTAGCGATATAATTAGGGTTGCTCGGAAAAATCGAACCAGAAGGGTCCAGTTGCATGTGGGGCTGCGTAAAGGCTCCGCTGGGAACTTTAGATGTACCCAAAGCCTTCCTTTGGGGGCACTTTTGGATGGTCCGAAGGTGCTCGCAACGCATTTCCTGGGGCCTGATTTTCCACTTCTCTCCGATGACGGCTAGGGCGTTGTTTAGGTTTGCTCAGGAACAGCGAACCCGGAGGGTCCAGTTGCATGTGGGGCTGCGTAAAGGCTCCCCTGGGGAGTTCACTTGTACCCAAAGCCTTCCTTTGGGGGCACTTTTGGATGGGCAAAAAGTGCTCGGAACGCATTTCCTGGGGCCTGATTTTTCAGTGGTCTCTCATGACGGCTAGGGCTACGTTTAGGTTTGCTCATGAACAGTGAACCCGGAGGGTCCAGTTGCATGTGGGGCTGCGTAAAGGCTCCCCTGGGGAGTTCTCTTGTACCCAAAGCCTTCCTTTGGGGGCACTTTTGGATGGGCGAAAAGGGCTCGCAACGCATTTCCTGGGGCTTGATTTTTCATTCGTCTTCGATGCCGTCTAGGGCTATGTTTAGGGATGCTCGGAAACAGCGAACCCGGAGGGTCCAGTTGCATGTGGGGCTGCGTAAAGGCTCCCCTGGGGAGTTCACTTGTACCCAAAGCCTTCCTTTGGTGACACTTTTGGATGGTCCAAAGGGGCTTGCAACGCGTTTTCTGGGGCCCGGGTTTTCAGTCTTCCCCATGCCGGCTAGTGATATATTTAGGTTTACCCGGATAAATCGAACCCGGAGGGTCCAGTTGCATGTGGGGCTGCGTAAAGGCTCCCCTGGGGAGTTCACTTGTACCCAAAGCCTTCCTTTGGGGGCACTTTTGGATGGGCAAAAAGTGCTCGTAACGCATTTCCTGGGGCCTGATTTTTCAGTCATCTTCGATGCCGGCTAGGGCTATGTTTAGGGATGCTCGGAAACAGCGAACCCGAAGGGTCCAGTTGCATGTGGGGCTGCGTAAAGGCTCCCCTGGGGAGTTCACTTGTACCCAAAGCCTTCCTTTGCGGGCACTTTTGGATGGGCGAAAAGGGCTCGCAACGCATTTCCTGGGGCTTGATTTTTCATTCGTCTTCGATGCCGTCTAGGGCTATGTTTAGGGATGCTCGGAAACAGCGAACCCGGAGGGTCCTGTTTCATGTGGGGCTGCGTAAAGGCTCCCCTGGGGAGTTCACTTGTACCCAAAGCCTTCCTTTGGTGACACTTTTGGATGGTCCAAAGGGGCTTGCAATGCATTTTCTGGGGCCCGGGTTTTCAGTCTTCTCCCATGCCGGCTAGTGATATATTTAGGTTTACCCGGATAAATCGAACCCGGAGGGTCCAGTTGCATGTGGGGCTGCGTAAAGGCTCCCCTGGGGAGTTCACTTGTACCCAAAGCCTTCCTTTGGGGGCACTTTTGGATGGGCGAACAGGGCTCGCAACGCATGTCCTGGGGCCTGATTTTTCAGTCATCTTCGATACCTTCTAGGCCTATGTTTAGGGATGCTCGGAAACAGCGAACCCGATGGGTCCAGTTGCATGTGGGGCTGCGTAAAGGCTCCCCTGGGGAGTTCACTTGTACCCAAAGCCTTCCTTTGGGGGCACTTTTGGATGGGCGAAAAGGGCTCGCAACGCATTTCCTGGGGCCTGACTTTTCAGTCGTCTTTGATGCCGTCTAGGGATATGTTTAGGGATGCTCGGAAACAGCGAACCCGGAGGGTCCAGTTGCATGTGGGGCTGTGTAAAGGCTCCCCTGGGGAGTTCACTTGTACCCAAAGCCTTCCTTTGGGGGCACTTTTGGATGGACGAAAAGGGCTCGCAACGCATTTCCTGGGGCCTGATTTCTCAGTCGTCTTCGATGCCCGCTAGGGATATGTTTAGGGATGCTCGGAAACATCGAACCCGGAGGGTCCAGTTGCATGTGGGGCTGCGTAAAGGCTCCCCTGGGGAGTTCACTTGTACCCAAAGCCTTTCTTTGGAAGCAATTTAGGATGGGCGAAAAGGGCTCGCAACGCATTTCCTGGGGCCTGATTTTTCACTCGTCTCCGATGACGGCTAGGGCTACGTTTAGGTTTGCTCAGGAACAGCGAACCCGGAGGGTCCAGTTGCATGTGGGGCTGCGTAAAGGCTCCCCTGGGGAGATCACTTGTACCCAAAGCCTTCCTTTGCGGGCACATTTGGATGGGCGAAAAGGGCTCGCAACGCATTTCCTGGGGCCTGATTTTTCAGTCGTCTTCGATGCCGGCTAGGGATATGTTTAGGGATGCTCGGAAACAGCGAACCCGGAGGGTCCAGTTGCATGTGGGGCTGCGTAAAGGCTACCCAGGGGAGTTCTCTTGTATCCAAAGCCTTCCTTTGGGGGCACTTTTGGATGGTCCAAACGGGCTCGCAACGCATTTCCTGGGGCCTCATTTTTCACTCGTTTCCGATGACGGCTAGGGCTACGTTTAGGTTTGCTCATGAAAAGAGAACCCGGAGGGTCCAGTTGCATGTGGGGCTGCGTAAAGGCTCCCCTGGGGAGTTCACTTGTATCCAAAGCCTTCCTTTGGGGGCACTTTTGGATGGTCCAAAGGGGCTTGCAACGCATTTCCTGGGGCCTGATTTTTCAGTCGTCTCCGATGACGGCTAGGGATATGTTTAGGTTTGCTCAGGAACAGAGAACCCGGAGGGTCCAGTTGCATGTGGGGCTGCGTAAAGGCTCCCCTGGGGAGTTCTCTTATACCCAAAGCCTTCCTTTGGTGACACTTTTGGATGGTCCAAAGGGGCTTGCAACGCGTTTTCTGGGGCCCTGGTTTTCAGTCTTCTCCCATGCCGGTTAGGGATATAATTAGGGTTGCTCGGAAAAATCGAACCAGAAGGGTCCAGTTGCATGTGGGGCTGCGTAAAGGCTCCGCTGGGAACTTTAGATGTACCCAAAGCCTTCCTTTGGGGGCACTTTTAGATGGTCCGAAGGTGCTCGCAACGCATTTCCTGGGGCCTGATTTTTCACTTCTCTCCGATGACGGCTAGGGCTATGTTTAGGTTTGCTCAGGAACAGCGAACGCCGAGGGTCCAGTGTCATGTGGGGCTGCGTAAAGGCTCCCCTGGGGAGTTCACTTGTACCCAAAGCCTTCCTTTGGGGGCACTTTTGGATGGGCAAAAAGTGCTCGGAACGCATTTCCTGGGGCCTGATTTTTCAGTGGTCTCTCATGACGGCTAGGGCTACGTTTAGGTTTGCTCATGAACAGTGAACCCGGAGGGTCCAGTTGCATGTGGGGCTGCGTAAAGGCTCCCCTGGGGAGTTCTCTTGTACCCAAAGCCTTCCTTTGGGGGCACTTTTGGATGGGCCAAAAGGGCTCGCAACGCATTTCCTGGGGCTTGATTTTTCATTCGTCTTCGATGCCGTCTAGGGCTATGTTTAGGGATGCTCGGAAACAGCGAACCCGGAGGGTCCAGTTGCATGTGGGGCTGCGTAAAGGCTCCCCTGGGGAGATCACTTGTACCCAAAGCCTTCCTTTGCGGGCACTTTTGGATGGTCCAAAGGGGCTTGCAACGCATTTCCTGGGGTCTGATTTTTCAGTCGTCTCCGATGACGGCTAGGGCTATGTTTAGGTTTGCTCATGAACAGAGAACCCGGAGGGTCCAGTTGCATGTGGGGCTGCGTAAAGGCTCCCCTGGGGAGTTCTCTTGTACCCAAAGCCTTCCTTTGGTGACACTTTTGGATGGTCCAAAGGGGCTTGCAACGCGTTTTCTGGGGCCCGGGTTTTCAGTCTTCTCCCATGCCGGTTAGCGATATAATTAGGGTTGCTCGGAAAAATCGAACCAGAAGGGTCCAGTTGCATGTGGGGCTGCGTAAAGGCTCCGCTGGGAACTTTAGATGTACCCAAAGCCTTCCTTTGGGGGCACTTTTGGATGGTCCGAAGGTGCTCGCAACGCATTTCCTGGGGCCTGATTTTCCACTTCTCTCCGATGACGGCTAGGGCGTTGTTTAGGTTTGCTCAGGAACAGCGAACCCGGAGGGTCCAGTTGCATGTGGGGCTGCGTAAAGGCTCCCCTGGGGAGTTCACTTGTACCCAAAGCCTTCCTTTGGGGGCACTTTTGGATGGGCAAAAAGTGCTCGGAACGCATTTCCTGGGGCCTGATTTTTCAGTGGTCTCTCATGACGGCTAGGGCTACGTTTAGGTTTGCTCATGAACAGTGAACCCGGAGGGTCCAGTTGCATGTGGGGCTGCGTAAAGGCTCCCCTGGGGAGTTCTCTTGTACCCAAAGCCTTCCTTTGGGGGCACTTTTGGATGGGCGAAAAGGGCTCGCAACGCATTTCCTGGGGCTTGATTTTTCATTCGTCTTCGATGCCGTCTAGGGCTATGTTTAGGGATGCTCGGAAACAGCGAACCCGGAGGGTCCAGTTGCATGTGGGGCTGCGTAAAGGCTCCCCTGGGGAGTTCACTTGTACCCAAAGCCTTCCTTTGGTGACACTTTTGGATGGTCCAAAGGGGCTTGCAACGCGTTTTCTGGGGCCCGGGTTTTCAGTCTTCCCCATGCCGGCTAGTGATATATTTAGGTTTACCCGGATAAATCGAACCCGGAGGGTCCAGTTGCATGTGGGGCTGCGTAAAGGCTCCCCTGGGGAGTTCACTTGTACCCAAAGCCTTCCTTTGGGGGCACTTTTGGATGGGCAAAAAGTGCTCGTAACGCATTTCCTGGGGCCTGATTTTTCAGTCATCTTCGATGCCGGCTAGGGATATGTTTAGGGATGCTCGGAAACAGCGAACCCGAAGGGTCCAGTTGCATGTGGGGCTGCGTAAAGGCTCCCCTGGGGAGTTCACTTGTACCCAAAGCCTTCCTTTGCGGGCACTTTTGGATGGGCGAAAAGGGCTCGCAACGCATTTCCTGGGGCTTGATTTTTCATTCGTCTTCGATGCCGTCTAGGGCTATGTTTAGGGATGCTCGGAAACAGCGAACCCGGAGGGTCCTGTTTCATGTGGGGCTGCGTAAAGGCTCCCCTGGGGAGTTCACTTGTACCCAAAGCCTTCCTTTGGTGACACTTTTGGATGGTCCAAAGGGGCTTGCAATGCATTTTCTGGGGCCCGGGTTTTCAGTCTTCTCCCATGCCGGCTAGTGATATATTTAGGTTTACCCGGATAAATCGAACCCGGAGGGTCCAGTTGCATGTGGGGCTGCGTAAAGGCTCCCCTGGGGAGTTCACTTGTACCCAAAGCCTTCCTTTGGGGGCACTTTTGGATGGGCGAACAGGGCTCGCAACGCATGTCCTGGGGCCTGATTTTTCAGTCATCTTCGATACCTTCTAGGCCTATGTTTAGGGATGCTCGGAAACAGCGAACCCGATGGGTCCAGTTGCATGTGGGGCTGCGTAAAGGCTCCCCTGGGGAGTTCACTTGTACCCAAAGCCTTCCTTTGGGGGCACTTTTGGATGGGCGAAAAGGGCTCGCAACGCATTTCCTGGGGCCTGACTTTTCAGTCGTCTTTGATGCCGTCTAGGGATATGTTTAGGGATGCTCGGAAACAGCGAACCCGGAGGGTCCAGTTGCATGTGGGGCTGTGTAAAGGCTCCCCTGGGGAGTTCACTTGTACCCAAAGCCTTCCTTTGGGGGCACTTTTGGATGGACGAAAAGGGCTCGCAACGCATTTCCTGGGGCCTGATTTCTCAGTCGTCTTCGATGCCCGCTAGGGATATGTTTAGGGATGCTCGGAAACATCGAACCCGGAGGGTCCAGTTGCATGTGGGGCTGCGTAAAGGCTCCCCTGGGGAGTTCACTTGTACCCAAAGCCTTTCTTTGGAAGCAATTTAGGATGGGCGAAAAGGGCTCGCAACGCATTTCCTGGGGCCTGATTTTTCACTCGTCTCCGATGACGGCTAGGGCTACGTTTAGGTTTGCTCAGGAACAGCGAACCCGGAGGGTCCAGTTGCATGTGGGGCTGCGTAAAGGCTCCCCTGGGGAGATCACTTGTACCCAAAGCCTTCCTTTGCGGGCACATTTGGATGGGCGAAAAGGGCTCGCAACGCATTTCCTGGGGCCTGATTTTTCAGTCGTCTTCGATGCCGGCTAGGGATATGTTTAGGGATGCTCGGAAACAGCGAACCCGGAGGGTCCAGTTGCATGTGGGGCTGCGTAAAGGCTACCCAGGGGAGTTCTCTTGTATCCAAAGCCTTCCTTTGGGGGCACTTTTGGATGGTCCAAACGGGCTCGCAACGCATTTCCTGGGGCCTCATTTTTCACTCGTTTCCGATGACGGCTAGGGCTACGTTTAGGTTTGCTCATGAAAAGAGAACCCGGAGGGTCCAGTTGCATGTGGGGCTGCGTAAAGGCTCCCCTGGGGAGTTCACTTGTATCCAAAGCCTTCCTTTGGGGGCACTTTTGGATGGTCCAAAGGGGCTTGCAACGCATTTCCTGGGGCCTGATTTTTCAGTCGTCTCCGATGACGGCTAGGGATATGTTTAGGTTTGCTCAGGAACAGAGAACCCGGAGGGTCCAGTTGCATGTGTGGCTGCGTAAAGGCTCCCCTGGGGAGTTCTCTTATACCCAAAGCCTTCCTTTGGTGACACTTTTGGATGGTCCAAAGGGGCTTGCAACGCGTTTTCTGGGGCCCTGGTTTTCAGTCTTCTCCCATGCCGGTTAGGGATATAATTAGGGTTGCTCGGAAAAATCGAACCAGAAGGGTCCAGTTGCATGTGGGGCTGCGTAAAGGCTCCGCTGGGAACTTTAGATGTACCCAAAGCCTTCCTTTGGGGGCACTTTTAGATGGTCCGAAGGTGCTCGCAACGCATTTCCTGGGGCCTGATTTTTCACTTCTCTCCGATGACGGCTAGGGCTATGTTTAGGTTTGCTCAGGAACAGCGAACGCCGAGGGTCCAGTGTCATGTGGGGCTGCGTAAAGGCTCCCCTGGGGAGTTCACTTGTACCCAAAGCCTTCCTTTGGGGGCACTTTTGGATGGGCAAAAAGTGCTCGGAACGCATTTCCTGGGGCCTGATTTTTCAGTGGTCTCTCATGACGGCTAGGGCTACGTTTAGGTTTGCTCATGAACAGTGAACCCGGAGGGTCCAGTTGCATGTGGGGCTGCGTAAAGGCTCCCCTGGGGAGTTCTCTTGTACCCAAAGCCTTCCTTTGGGGGCACTTTTGGATGGGCCAAAAGGGCTCGCAACGCATTTCCTGGGGCTTGATTTTTCATTCGTCTTCGATGCCGTCTAGGGCTATGTTTAGGGATGCTCGGAAACAGCGAACCCGGAGGGTCCAGTTGCATGTGGGGCTGCGTAAAGGCTCCCCTGGGGAGTTCACTTGTACCCAAAGCCTTCCTTTGGTGACACTTTTGGATGGTCCAAAGGGGCTTGCAACGCGTTTTCTGGGGCCCGGGTTTTCAGTCTTCTCCCATGCCGGCTAGTGATATATTTAGGTTTACCCGGATAAATCGAACCCGGAGGGTCCAGTTGCATGTGGGGCTGCGTAAAGGCTCCCCTGGGGAGTTCACTTGTACCCAAAGCCTTCCTTTGGTGACACTTTTGGATGGTCCAAAGGGGCTTGCAACGCGTTTTCTGGGGCCCGGGTTTTCAGTCTTCTCCCATGCCGGCTAGTGATATATTTAGGTTTACCTGGATAAATCGAACCCGGAGGGTCCAGTTGCATGTGGGGCTACGTAAAGGCTCCCCTGGGGAGTTCACTTGTACCCAAAGCCTTCCTTTGGGGGCACTTTTGGATGGGCGAAAAGGGCTCGTAACGCATTTCCTGGGGCCTGATTTTTCAGTCATCTTCGATGCCGGCTAGGGCTATGTTTAGGGATGCTCGGAAACAGCGAACCCGAAGGGTCCAGTTGCATGTGGGGCTGCGTAAAGGCTCCCCTGGGGAGATCACTTGTACCCAAAGCCTTCCTTTGCGGGCACTTTTGGATGGTCCAAAGGGGCTTGCAACGCATTTCCTGGGGTCTGATTTTTCAGTCGTCTCCGATGACGGCTAGGGCTATGTTTAGGTTTGCTCATGAACAGAGAACCCGGAGGGTCCAGTTGCATGTGGGGCTGCGTAAAGGCTCCCCTGGGGAGTTCTCTTGTACCCAAAGCCTTCCTTTGGTGACACTTTTGGATGGTCCAAAGGGGCTTGCAACGCGTTTTCTGGGGCCCGGGTTTTCAGTCTTCTCCCATGCCGGTTAGCGATATAATTAGGGTTGCTCGGAAAAATCGAACCAGAAGGGTCCAGTTGCATGTGGGGCTGCGTAAAGGCTCCGCTGGGAACTTTAGATGTACCCAAAGCCTTCCTTTGGGGGCACTTTTGGATGGTCCGAAGGGGCTCGCAACGCATTTCCTGGGGCCTGATTTTTCACTTCTCTCCGATGACGGCTAGGGCTATGTTTAGGTTTGCTCAGGAACAGCGAACCCGGAGGGTCCAGTTGCATGTGGGGCTGCGTAAAGGCTCCCCTGGGGAGTTCTCTTGTACCCAAAGCCTTCCTTTGGGGGCACTTTTGGATGGGCGAAAAGGGCTCGCAACGCATTTCCTGGGGTCTGATTTTTCAGTTGACTTCGATGCCGGCTAGGGCTATGTTTAGGGATGCTCGGAAATATCGAACCCGGAGGGTACAGTTGCATGTGGGGCTACGTAAAGGCTCCCCTGCGGAGTTCACTTGTACCCAAAGCCTTCCTTTGGGGGCACTTTTGGATGGGCGAAAAGGGCTCGTAACGCATTTCCTGGGGCCTGATTTTTCAGTCATCTTCGATGCCGGCTAGGGCTATGTTTAGGGATGCTCGGAAACAGCGAACCCGAAGGGTCCAGTTGCATGTGGGGCTGCGTAAAGGCTCCCCTGGGGAGATCACTTGTACCCAAAGCCTTCCTTTGCGGGCACTTTTGGATGGTCCAAAGGGGCTTGCAACGCATTTCCTGGGGCCTGATTTTTCAGTCGTCTCCGATGACGGCTAGGGATATGTTTAGGTTTGCTCAGGAACAGAGAACCCGGAGGGTCCAGTTGCATGTGTGGCTGCGTAAAGGCTCCCCTGGGGAGTTCTCTTATACCCAAAGCCTTCCTTTGGTGACACTTTTGGATGGTCCAAAGGGGCTTGCAACGCGTTTTCTGGGGCCCTGGTTTTCAGTCTTCTCCCATGCCGGTTAGGGATATAATTAGGGTTGCTCGGAAAAATCGAACCAGAAGGGTCCAGTTGCATGTGGGGCTGCGTAAAGGCTCCGCTGGGAACTTTAGATGTACCCAAAGCCTTCCTTTGGGGGCACTTTTAGATGGTCCGAAGGTGCTCGCAACGCATTTCCTGGGGCCTGATTTTTCACTTCTCTCCGATGACGGCTAGGGCTATGTTTAGGTTTGCTCAGGAACAGCGAACGCCGAGGGTCCAGTGTCATGTGGGGCTGCGTAAAGGCTCCCCTGGGGAGTTCACTTGTACCCAAAGCCTTCCTTTGGGGGCACTTTTGGATGGGCAAAAAGGGCTCGGAACGCATTTCCTGGGGCCTGATTTTTCAGTGGTCTCTCATGACGGCTAGGGCTACGTTTAGGTTTGCTCATGAACAGTGAACCCGGAGGGTCCAGTTGCATGTGGGGCTGCGTAAAGGCTCCCCTGGGGAGTTCTCTTGTACCCAAAGCCTTCCTTTGGGGGCACTTTTGGATGGGCGAAAAGGGCTCGCAACGCATTTCCTGGGGCTTGATTTTTCATTCGTCTTCGATGCCGTCTAGGGCTATGTTTAGGGATGCTCGGAAACAGCGAACCCGGAGGGTTCAGTTGCATGTGGGGCTGCGTAAAGGCTCCACTGGGGAGTTCACTTGTACCCAAAGCCTTCCTTTGGTGACACTTTTGGATGGTCCAAAGGGGCTTGCAACGCGTTTTCTGGGGCCCGGGTTTTCAGTCTTCTCCCATGCCGGCTAGTGATATATTTAGGTTTACCCGGATAAATCGAACCCGGAGGGTCCAGTTGCATGTGGGGCTGCGTAAAGGCTCCCCTGGGGAGTTCTCTTGTACCCAAAGCCTTCCTTTGGGGGCACTTTTGGATGGGCGAAAAGGGCTCGCAACGCATTTCCTGGGGTCTGATTTTTCAGTTGACTTCGATGCCGGCTAGGGCTATGTTTAGGGATGCTCGGAAATATCGAACCCGGAGGGTACAGTTGCATGTGGGGCTACGTAAAGGCTCCCCTGGGGAGTTCACTTGTACCCAAAGCCTTCCTTTGGGGGCACTTTTGGATGGGCGAAAAGGGCTCGTAACGCATTTCCTGGGGCCTGATTTTTCAGTCATCTTCGATGCCGGCTAGGGCTATGTTTAGGGATGCTCTGAAACAGCGAACCCGAAGGGTCCAGTTGCATGTGGGGCTGCGTAAAGGCTCCCCTGGGGAGATCACTTGTACCCAAAGCCTTCCTTTGCGGGCACTTTTGGATGGTCCAAAGGGGCTTGCAATGCATTTCCTGGGGCCTGATTTTTCAGTCGTCTCCGATGACGGCTAGGGATATGTTTAGGTTTGCTCAGGAACAGAGAACCCGGAGGGTCCAGTTGCATGTGTGGCTGCGTAAAGGCTCCCCTGGGGAGTTCTCTTATACCCAAAGCCTTCCTTTGGTGACACTTTTGGATGGTCCAAAGGGGCTTGCAACGCGTTTTCTGGGGCCCGGGTTTTCAGTCTTCTCCCATGCCGGCTAGTGATATATTTAGGTTTACCCGGATAAATCGAACCCGGAGGGTCCAGTTGCATGTGGGGCTGCGTAAAGGCTCCCCTGGGGAGTTCTCTTGTACCCAAAGCCTTCCTTTGGGGGCACTTTTGGATGGGCGAAAAGGGCTCGCAACGCATTTCCTGGGGTCTGATTTTTCAGTTGACTTCGATGCCGGCTAGGGATATGTTTAGGGATGCTCGGAAATATCGAACCCGGAGGGTACAGTTGCATGTGGGGCTACGTAAAGGCTCCCCTGGGGAGTTCACTTGTACCCAAAGCCTTCCTTTGGGGGCACTTTTGGATGGGCGAAAAGGGCTCGTAACGCATTTCCTGGGGCCTGATTTTTCAGTCATCTTCGATGCCGGCTAGGGCTATGTTTAGGGATGCTCGGAAACAGCGAACCCGAAGGGTCCAGTTGCATGTGGGGCTGCGTAAAGGCTCCCCTGGGGAGATCACTTGTACCCAAAGCCTTCCTTTGCGGGCACTTTTGGATGGTCCAAAGGGGCTTGCAACGCATTTCCTGGGGCCTGATTTTTCAGTCGTCTCCGATGACGGCTAGGGATATGTTTAGGTTTGCTCAGGAACAGAGAACCCGGAGGGTCCAGTTGCATGTGTGGCTGCGTAAAGGCTCCCCTGGGGAGTTCTCTTATACCCAAAGCCTTCCTTTGGTGACACTTTTGGATGGTCCAAAGGGGCTTGCAACGCGTTTTCTGGGGCCCTGGTTTTCAGTCTTCTCCCATGCCGGTTAGGGATATAATTAGGTTTGCTCGGAAAAATCGAACCAGAAGGGTCCAGTTGCATGTGGGGCTGCGTAAAGGCTCCGCTGGGAACTTTAGATGTACCCAAAGCCTTCCTTTGGGGGCACTTTTGGATGGTCCGAAGGTGCTCGCAACGCATTTCCTGGGGCCTGATTTTTCACTTCTCTCCGATGACGGCTAGGGCTATGTTTAGGTTTGCTCAGGAACAGCGAACGCCGAGGGTCCAGTGTCATGTGGGGCTGCGTAAAGGCTCCCCTGGGGAGTTCACTTGTACCCAAAGCCTTCCTTTGGGGGCACTTTTGGATGGGCAAAAAGTGCTCGGAACGCATTTCCTGGGGCCTGATTTTTCAGTGGTCTCTCATGACGGCTAGGGCTACGTTTAGGTTTGCTCATGAACAGTGAACCCGGAGGGTCCAGTTGCATGTGGGGCTGCGTAAAGGCTCCCCTGGGGAGTTCTCTTGTACCCAAAGCCTTCCTTTGGGGGCACTTTTGGATGGGCGAAAAGGGCTCGCAACGCATTTCCTGGGGCTTGATTTTTCATTCGTCTTCGATGCCGTCTAGGGCTATGTTTAGGGATGCTCGGAAACAGCGAACCCGGAGGGTCCAGTTGCATGTGGGGCTGCGTAAAGGCTCCCCTGGGGAGTTCACTTGTACCCAAAGCCTTCCTTTGGTGACACTTTTGGATGGTCCAAAGGGGCTTGCAACGCGTTTTCTGGGGCCCGGGTTTTCAGTCTTCTCCCATGCCGGCTAGTGATATATTTAGGTTTACCCGGATAAATCGAACCCGGAGGGTCCAGTTGCATGTGGGGCTGCGTAAAGGCTCCCCTGGGGAGTTCACTTGTACCCAAAGCCTTCCTTTGGTGACACTTTTGGATGGTCCAAAGGGGCTTGCAACGCGTTTTCTGGGGCCCGGGTTTTCAGTCTTCTCCCATGCCGGCTAGTGATATATTTAGGTTTACCTGGATAAATCGAACCCGGAGGGTCCAGTTGCATGTGGGGCTACGTAAAGGCTCCCCTGGGGAGTTCACTTGTACCCAAAGCCTTCCTTTGGGGGCACTTTTGGATGGGCGAAAAGGGCTCGTAACGCATTTCCTGGGGCCTGATTTTTCAGTCATCTTCGATGCCGGCTAGGGCTATGTTTAGGGATGCTCTGAAACAGCGAACCCGAAGGGTCCAGTTGCATGTGGGGCTGCGTAAAGGCTCCCCTGGGGAGATCACTTGTACCCAAAGCCTTCCTTTGCGGGCACTTTTGGATGGTCCAAAGGGGCTTGCAACGCATTTCCTGGGGTCTGATTTTTCAGTCGTCTCCGATGACGGCTAGGGCTATGTTTAGGTTTGCTCATGAACAGAGAACCCGGAGGGTCCAGTTGCATGTGGGGCTGCGTAAAGGCTCCCCTGGGGAGTTCTCTTGTACCCAAAGCCTTCCTTTGGTGACACTTTTGGATGGTCCAAAGGGGCTTGCAACGCGTTTTCTGGGGCCCGGGTTTTCAGTCTTCTCCCATGCCGGTTAGCGATATAATTAGGGTTGCTCGGAAAAATCGAACCAGAAGGGTCCAGTTGCATGTGGGGCTGCGTAAAGGCTCCGCTGGGAACTTTAGATGTACCCAAAGCCTTCCTTTGGGGGCACTTTTGGATGGTCCGAAGGTGCTCGCAACGCATTTCCTGGGGCCTGATTTTTCACTTCTCTCCGATGACGGCTAGGGCTATGTTTAGGTTTGCTCAGGAACAGCGAACCCGGAGGGTCCAGTTGCATGTGGGGCTGCGTAAAGGCTCCCCTGGGGAGTTCACTTGTACCCAAAGCCTTCCTTTGGGGGCACTTTTGGATGGGCAAAAAGTGCTCGGAACGCATTTCCTGGGGCCTGATTTTTCAGTGGTCTCTCATGACGGCTAGGGCTACGTTTAGGTTTGCTCATGAACAGTGAACCCGGAGGGTCCAGTTGCATGTGGGGCTGCGTAAAGGCTCCCCTGGGGAGTTCTCTTGTACCCAAAGCCTTCCTTTGGGGGCACTTTTGGATGGGCGAAAAGGGCTCGCAACGCATTTCCTGGGGCTTGATTTTTCATTCGTCTTCGATGCCGTCTAGGGCTATGTTTAGGGATGCTCGGAAACAGCGAACCCGGAGGGTCCAGTTGCATGTGGGGCTGCGTAAAGGCTCCCCTGGGGAGATCACTTGTACCCAAAGCCTTCCTTTGCGGGCACATTTGGATGGGCGAAAAGGGCTCGCAACGCATTTCCTGGGGCCTGATTTTTCAGTCGTCTTCGATGCCGGCTAGGGCTATGTTTAGGGATGCTCGGAAACAGCGAACCCGGAGGGTCCAGTTGCATGTGGGGCTGCGTAAAGGCTACCCAGGGGAGTTCTCTTGTATCCAAAGCCTTCCTTTGGGGGCACTTTTGGATGGTCCAAACGGGCTCGCAACGCATTTCCTGGGGCCTCATTTTTCACTCGTCTCCGATGACGGCTAGGGCTACGTTTAGGTTTGCTCATGAAAGGAGAACCCGGAGGGTCCAGTTGCATGTGGGGCTGCGTAAAGGCTCCACTGGGGAGTTCACTTGTACCCAAAGCCTTCCTTTGGTGACACTTTTGGATGGTCCAAAGGGGCTTGCAACGCGTTTTCTGGGGCCCGGGTTTTCAGTCTTCTCCCATGCCGGCTAGTGATATATTTAGGTTTACCCGGATAAATCGAACCCGGAGGGTCCAGTTGCATGTGGGGCTGCGTAAAGGCTCCCCTGGGGAGTTCTCTTGTACCCAAAGCCTTCCTTTGGGGGCACTTTTGGATGGGCGAAAAGGGCTCGCAACGCATTTCCTGGGGTCTGATTTTTCAGTTGACTTCGATGCCGGCTAGGGCTATGTTTAGGGATGCTCGGAAATATCGAACCCGGAGGGTACAGTTGCATGTGGGGCTACGTAAAGGCTCCCCTGGGGAGTTCACTTGTACCCAAAGCCTTCCTTTGGGGGCACTTTTGGATGGGCGAAAAGGGCTCGTAACGCATTTCCTGGGGCCTGATTTTTCAGTCATCTTCGATGCCGGCTAGGGCTATGTTTAGGGATGCTCGGAAACAGCGAACCCGAAGGGTCCAGTTGCATGTGGGGCTGCGTAAAGGCTCCCCTGGGGAGATCACTTGTACCCAAAGCCTTCCTTTGCGGGCACTTTTGGATGGTCCAAAGGGGCTTGCAACGCATTTCCTGGGGCCTGTTTTTTCAGTCGTCTCCGATGACGGCTAGGGATATGTTTAGGTTTGCTCAGGAACAGAGAACCCGGAGGGTCCAGTTGCATGTGTGGCTGCGTAAAGGCTCCCCTGGGGAGTTCTCTTATACCCAAAGCCTTCCTTTGGTGACACTTTTGGATGGTCCAAAGGGGCTTGCAACGCGTTTTCTGGGGCCCTGGTTTTCAGTCTTCTCCCATGCCGGTTAGGGATATAATTAGGTTTGCTCGGAAAAATCGAACCAGAAGGGTCCAGTTGCATGTGGGGCTGCGTAAAGGCTCCGCTGGGAACTTTAAATGTACCCAAAGCCTTCCTTTGGGGGCACTTTTAGATGGTCCGAAGGTGCTCGCAACGCATTTCCTGGGGCCTGATTTTTCACTTCTCTCCGATGACGGCTAGGGCTATGTTTAGGTTTGCTCAGGAACAGCGAACGCCGAGGGTCCAGTGTCATGTGGGGCTGCGTAAAGGCTCCCCTGGGGAGTTCACTTGTACCCAAAGCCTTCCTTTGGGGGCACTTTTGGATGGGCAAAAAGTGCTCGGAACGCATTTCCTGGGGCCTGATTTTTCAGTGGTCTCTCATGACGGCTAGGGCTACGTTTAGGTTTGCTCATGAACAGTGAACCCGGAGGGTCCAGTTGCATGTGGGGCTGCGTAAAGGCTCCCCTGGGGAGTTCTCTTGTACCCAAAGCCTTCCTTTGGGGGCACTTTTGGATGGGCGAAAAGGGCTCGCAACGCATTTCCTGGGGCTTGATTTTTCATTCGTCTTCGATGCCGTCTAGGGCTATGTTTAGGGATGCTCGGAAACAGCGAACCCGGAGGGTCCAGTTGCATGTGGGGCTGCGTAAAGGCTCCCCTGGGGAGTTCACTTGTACCCAAAGCCTTCCTTTGGTGACACTTTTGGATGGTCCAAAGGGGCTTGCAACGCGTTTTCTGGGGCCCGGGTTTTCAGTCTTCTCCCATGCCGGCTAGTGATATATTTAGGTTTACCCGGATAAATCGAACCCGGAGGGTCCAGTTGCATGTGGGGCTGCGTAAAGGCTCCCCTGGGGAGTTCACTTGTACCCAAAGCCTTCCTTTGGTGACACTTTTGGATGGTCCAAAGGGGCTTGCAACGCGTTTTCTGGGGCCCGGGTTTTCAGTCTTCTCCCATGCCGGCTAGTGATATATTTAGGTTTACCTGGATAAATCGAACCCGGAGGGTCCAGTTGCATGTGGGGCTACGTAAAGGCTCCCCTGGGGAGTTCACTTGTACCCAAAGCCTTCCTTTGGGGGCACTTTTGGATGGGCGAAAAGGGCTCGTAACGCATTTCCTGGGGCCTGATTTTTCAGTCATCTTCGATGCCGGCTAGGGCTATGTTTAGGGATGCTCGGAAACAGCGAACCCGAAGGGTCCAGTTGCATGTGGGGCTGCGTAAAGGCTCCCCTGGGGAGTTCTCTTGTACCCAAAGCCTTCCTTTGGGGGCACTTTTGGATGGGCCAAAAGGGCTCGCAACGCATTTCCTGGGGCTTGATTTTTCATTCGTCTTCGATGCCGTCTAGGGCTATGTTTAGGGATGCTCGGAAACAGCGAACCCGGAGGGTCCAGTTGCATGTGGGGCTGCGTAAAGGCTCCCCTGGGGAGATCACTTGTACCCAAAGCCTTCCTTTGCGGGCACATTTGGATGTGCGAAAAGGGCTCGCAACGCATTTCCTGGGGCCTGATTTTTCAGTCGTCTCCGATGACGGCTAGGGCTATGTTTAGGTTTGCTCATGAACAGAGAACCCGGAGGGTCCAGTTGCATGTGGGGCTGCGTAAAGGCTCCCCTGGGGAGTTCTCTTGTACCCAAAGCCTTCCTTTGGTGACACTTTTGGATGGTCCAAAGGGGCTTGCAACGCGTTTTCTGGGGCCCGGGTTTTCAGTCTTCTCCCATGCCGGTTAGCGATATAATTAGGGTTGCTCGGAAAAATCGAACCAGAAGGGTCCAGTTGCATGTGGGGCTGCGTAAAGGCTCCGCTGGGAACTTTAGATGTACCCAAAGCCTTCCTTTGGGGGCACTTTTGGATGGTCCAAAGGTGCTCGCAACGCATTTCCTGGGGCCTGATTTTTCACTTCTCTCCGATGACGGCTAGGGCTATGTTTAGGTTTGCTCAGGAACAGCGAACCCGGAGGGTCCAGTTGCATGTGGGGCTGCGTAAAGGCTCCCCTGGGGAGTTCACTTGTACCCAAAGCCTTCCTTTGGGGGCACTTTTGGATGGGCAAAAAGTGCTCGGAACGCATTTCCTGGGGCCTGATTTTTCAGTGGTCTCTCATGACGGCTAGGGCTACGTTTAGGTTTGCTCATGAACAGTGAACCCGGAGGGTCCAGTTGCATGTGGGGCTGCGTAAAGGCTCCCCTGGGGAGTTCTCTTGTACCCAAAGCCTTCCTTTGGGGGCACTTTTGGATGGGCCAAAAGGGCTCGCAACGCATTTCCTGGGGCTTGATTTTTCATTCGTCTTCGATGCCGTCTAGGGCTATGTTTAGGGATGCTCGGAAACAGCGAACCCGGAGGGTCCAGTTGCATGTGGGGCTGCGTAAAGGCTCCCCTGGGGAGATCACTTGTACCCAAAGCCTTCCTTTGCGGGCACATTTGGATGTGCGAAAAGGGCTCGCAACGCATTTCCTGGGGCCTGATTTTTCAGTCGTCTTCGATGCCGGCTAGGGCTATGTTTAGGGATGCTCGGAAACAGCGAACCCGGAGGGTCCAGTTGCATGTGGGGCTGCGTAAAGGCTACCCAGGGGAGTTCTCTTGTATCCAAAGCCTTCCTTTGGGGGCACTTTTGGATGGTCCAAACGGGCTCGCAACGCATTTCCTGGGGCCTCATTTTTCACTCGTCTCCGATGACGGCTAGGGCTACGTTTAGGTTTGCTCATGAAAGGAGAACCCGGAGGGTCCAGTTGCATGTGGGGCTGCGTAAAGGCTCCACTGGGGAGTTCACTTGTACCCAAAGCCTTCCTTTGGTGACACTTTTGGATGGTCCAAAGGGGCTTGCAACGCGTTTTCTGGGGCCCGGGTTTTCAGTCTTCTCCCATGCCGGCTAGTGATATATTTAGGTTTACCCGGATAAATCGAACCCGGAGGGTCCAGTTGCATGTGGGGCTGCGTAAAGGCTCCCCTGGGGAGTTCTCTTGTACCCAAAGCCTTCCTTTGGGGGCACTTTTGGATGGGCGAAAAGGGCTCGCAACGCATTTCCTGGGGTCTGATTTTTCAGTTGACTTCGATGCCGGCTAGGGCTATGTTTAGGGATGCTCGGAAATATCGAACCCGGAGGGTACAGTTGCATGTGGGGCTACGTAAAGGCTCCCCTGGGGAGTTCACTTGTACCCAAAGCCTTCCTTTGGGGGCACTTTTGGATGGGCGAAAAGGGCTCGTAACGCATTTCCTGGGGCCTGATTTTTCAGTCATCTTCGATGCCGGCTAGGGCTATGTTTAGGGATGCTCTGAAACAGCGAACCCGAAGGGTCCAGTTGCATGTGGGGCTGCGTAAAGGCTCCCCTGGGGAGATCACTTGTACCCAAAGCCTTCCTTTGCGGGCACTTTTGGATGGTCCAAAGGGGCTTGCAACGCATTTCCTGGGGCCTGATTTTTCAGTCGTCTCCGATGACGGCTAGGGATATGTTTAGGTTTGCTCAGGAACAGAGAACCCGGAGGGTCCAGTTGCATGTGTGGCTGCGTAAAGGCTCCCCTGGGGAGTTCTCTTATACCCAAAGCCTTCCTTTGGTGACACTTTTGGATGGTCCAAAGGGGCTTGCAACGCGTTTTCTGGGGCCCGGGTTTTCAGTCTTCTCCCATGCCGGCTAGTGATATATTTAGGTTTACCCGGATAAATCGAACCCGGAGGGTCCAGTTGCATGTGGGGCTGCGTAAAGGCTCCCCTGGGGAGTTCTCTTGTACCCAAAGCCTTCCTTTGGGGGCACTTTTGGATTGGCGAAAAGGGCTCGCAACGCATTTCCTGGGGTCTGATTTTTCAGTTGACTTCGATGCCGGCTAGGGCTATGTTTAGGGATGCCTGGAAATATCGAACCCGGAGGGTACAGTTGCATGTGGGGCTACGTAAAGGCTCCCCTGGGGAGTTCACTTGTACCCAAAGCCTTCCTTTGGGGGCACTTTTGGATGGGCGAAAAGGGCTCGTAACGCATTTCCTGGGGCCTGATTTTTCAGTCATCTTCGATGCCGGCTAGGGCTATGTTTAGGGATGCTCTGAAACAGCGAACCCGAAGGGTCCAGTTGCATGTGGGGCTGCGTAAAGGCTCCCCTGGGGAGATCACTTGTACCCAAAGCCTTCCTTTGCGGGCACTTTTGGATGGTCCAAAGGGGCTTGCAACGCATTTCCTGGGGCCTGATTTTTCAGTCGTCTCCGATGACGGCTAGGGATATGTTTAGGTTTGCTCAGGAACAGAGAACCCGGAGGGTCCAGTTGCATGTGGGGCTGCGTAAAGGCTCCCCTGGGGAGTTCTCTTGTACCCAAAGCCTTCCTTTGGTGACACTTTTGGATGGTCCAAAGGGGCTTGCAACGCGTTTTCTGGGGCCCTGGTTTTCAGTCTTCTCCCATGCCGGTTAGGGATATAATTAGGTTTGCTCGGAAAAATCGAACCAGAAGGGTCCAGTTGCATGTGGGGCTGCGTAAAGGCTCCGCTGGGAACTTTAAATGTACCCAAAGCCTTCCTTTGGGGGCACTTTTAGATGGTCCGAAGGTGCTCGCAACGCATTTCCTTGGGCCTGATTTTTCACTTCTCTCCGATGACGGCTAGGGCTATGTTTAGGTTTGCTCAGGAACATCGAACCCGGAGGGTCCAGTTGCATGTGGGGCTGCGTAAAGGCTCCCCTGGGGAGTTCACTTGTACCCAAAGCCTTTCTTTGGGGGCACTTTTGGATGGGCGAAAAGGGCTCGTAACGCATTTCCTGGGGCCTGATTTTTCACTCGTCTCCGATGACGGCTAGGGCTACCTTTAGGTTTGCTCAGGAACAGCGAACGCCGAGGGTCCAGTGTCATGTGGGGCTGCGTAAAGGCTCCCCTGGGGAGTTCACTTGTACCCAAAGCCTTCCTTTGGGGGCACTTTTGGATGGGCAAAAAGTGCTCGGAACGCATTTCCTGGGGCCTGATTTTTCAGTGGTCTCTCATGACGGCTAGGGCTACGTTTAGGTTTGCTCATGAACAGTGAACCCGGAGGGTCCAGTTGCATGTGGGGCTGCGTAAAGGCTCCCCTGGGGAGTTCTCTTGTACCCAAAGCCTTCCTTTGGGGGCACTTTTGGATGGGCGAAAAGGGCTCGCAACGCATTTCCTGGGGCTTGATTTTTCATTCGTCTTCGATGCCGTCTAGGGCTATGTTTAGGGATGCTCGGAAACAGCGAACCCGGAGGGTCCAGTTGCATGTGGGGCTGCGTAAAGGCTCCCCTGGGGAGTTCACTTGTACCCAAAGCCTTCCTTTGGTGACACTTTTGGATGGTCCAAAGGGGCTTGCAACGCGTTTTCTGGGGCCCGGGTTTTCAGTCTTCTCCCATGCCGGCTAGTGATATAATTAGGGTTGCTCAGAAAAATCGAACCAGAAGGGTCCAGTTGCATGTGGGGCTGCGTAAAGGCTCCCCTGGGGAGTTCACTTGTACCCAAAGCCTTCCTTTGGTGACACTTTTGGATGGTCCAAAGGGGCTTGCAACGCGTTTTCTGGGGCCCGGGTTTTCAGTCTTCTCCCATGCCGGCTAGTGATATATTTAGGTTTACCTGGATAAATCGAACCCGGAGGGTCCAGTTGCATGTGGGGCTACGTAAAGGCTCCCCTGGGGAGTTCACTTGTACCCAAAGTCTTCCTTTGGGGGCACTTTTGGATGGGCGAAAAGGGCTCGTAACGCATTTCCTGGGGCCTGATTTTTCAGTCATCTTCGATGCCGGCTAGGGCTATGTTTAGGGATGCTCGGAAACAGCGAACCCGAAGGGTCCAGTTGCATGTGGGGCTGCGTAAAGGCTCCCCTGGGGAGATCACTTGTACCCAAAGCCTTCCTTTGCGGGCACTTTTGGATGGTCCAAAGGGGCTTGCAACGCATTTCCTGGGGTCTGATTTTTCAGTCGTCTCCGATGACGGCTAGGGCTATGTTTAGGTTTGCTCATGAACAGAGAACCCGGAGGGTCCAGTTGCATGTGGGGCTGCGTAAAGGCTCCCCTGGGGAGTTCTCTTGTACCCAAAGCCTTCCTTTGGTGACACTTTTGGATGGTCCAAAGGGGCTTGCAACGCGTTTTCTGGGGCCCGGGTTTTCAGTCTTCTCCCATGCCGGTTAGCGATATAATTAGGGTTGCTCAGAAAAATCGAACCAGAAGGGTCCAGTTGCATGTGGGGCTGCGTAAAGGCTCCGCTGGGAACTTTAGATGTACCCAAAGCCTTCCTTTGGGGGCACTTTTGGATGGTCCGAAGGTGCTCGCAACGCATTTCCTGGGGCCTGATTTTTCACTTCTCTCCGATGACGGCTAGGGCTATGTTTAGGTTTGCTCAGGAACAGCGAACCCGGAGGGTCCAGTTGCATGTGGGGCTGCGTAAAGGCTCCCCTGGGGAGTTCACTTGTACCCAAAGCCTTCCTTTGGGGGCACTTTTGGATGGGCAACAAGTGCTCGGAACGCATTTCCTGGGGCCTGATTTTTCAGTGGTCTCTCATGACGGCTAGGGCTACGTTTAGGTTTGCTCATGAACACTGAACCCGGAGGGTCCAGTTGCATGTGGGGCTGCGTAAAGGCTCCCCTGGGGAGTTCTCTTGTACCCAAAGCCTTCCTTTGGGGGCACTTTTGGATGGGCGAAAAGGGCTCGCAACGCATTTCCTGGGGCTTGATTTTTCATTCGTCTTCGATGCCGTCTAGGGCTATGTTTAGGGATGCTCGGAAACAGCGAACCCGGAGGGTCCAGTTGCATGTGGGGCTGCGTAAAGGCTCCCCTGGGGAGTTCACTTGTACCCAAAGCCTTCCTTTGGTGACACTTTTGGATGGTCCAAAGGGGCTTGCAACGCGTTTTCTGGGGCCCGGGTTTTCAGTCTTCTCCCATGCCGGCTAGTGATATATTTAGGTTTACCCGGATAAATCGAACCCGGAGGGTCCAGTTGCATGTGGGGCTGCGTAAAGGCTCCCCTGGGGAGTTCACTTGTACCCAAAGCCTTCCTTTGGGGGCACTTTTGGATGGGCGAAAAGGGCTCGTAACGCATTTCCTGGGGCCTGATTTTTCAGTCATCTTCGATGCCGGCTAGGGCTATGTTTAGGGATGCTCGGAAACAGCGAACCCGAAGGGTCCAGTTGCATGTGGGGCTGCGTAAAGGCTCCCCTGGGGAGATCACTTGTACCCAAAGCCTTCCTTTGGGGGCACTTTTGGATGGGCGAAAAGGGCTCGCAACGCATTTCCTGGGGCTTGATTTTTCATTCGTCTTCGATGCCGTCTAGGGCTATGTTTAGGGATGCTCGGAAACAGCGAACCCGGAGGGTTCAGTTGCATGTGGGGCTGCGTAAAGGCTCCACTGGGGAGTTCACTTGTACCCAAAGCCTTCCTTTGGTGACACTTTTGGATGGTCCAAAGGGGCTTGCAATGCGTTTTCTGGGGCCCGGGTTTTCAGTCTTCTCCCATGCCGGCTAGTGATATATTTAGGTTTACCCGGATAAATCGAACCCGGAGGGTCCAGTTGCATGTGGGGCTGCGTAAAGGCTCCCCTGGGGAGTTCACTTGTACCCAAAGCCTTCCTTTGGGGGCACTTTTGGATGGGCGAAAAGGGCTCGTAACGCATTTCCTGGGGCCTGATTTTTCAGTCATCTTCGATGCCGGCTAGGGCTATGTTTAGGGATGCTCTGAAACAGCGAACCCGAAGGGTCCAGTTGCATGTGGGGCTGCGTAAAGGCTCCCCTGGGGAGATCACTTGTACCCAAAGCCTTCCTTTGCGGGCACTTTTGGATGGTCCAAAGGGGCTTGCAACGCATTTCCTGGGGCCTGATTTTTCAGTCGTCTCCGATGACGGCTAGGGATATGTTTAGGTTTGCTCAGGAACAGAGAACCCGGAGGGTCCAGTTGCATGTGTGGCTGCGTAAAGGCTCCCCTGGGGAGTTCTCTTATACCCAAAGCCTTCCTTTGGTGACACTTTTGGATGGTCCAAAGGGGCTTGCAACGCGTTTTCTGGGGCCCTGGTTTTCAGTCTTCTCCCATGCCGGTTAGGGATATAATTAGGGTTGCTCGGAAAAATCGAACCAGAAGGGTCCAGTTGCATGTGGGGCTGCGTAAAGGCTCCGCTGGGAACTTTAGATGTACCCAAAGCCTTCCTTTGGGGGCACTTTTAGATGGTCCGAAGGTGCTCGCAACGCATTTCCTGGGGCCTGATTTTTCACTTCTCTCCGATGACGGCTAGGGCTATGTTTAGGTTTGCTCAGGAACAGCGAACGCCGAGGGTCCAGTGTCATGTGGGGCTGCGTAAAGGCTCCCCTGGGGAGTTCACTTGTACCCAAAGCCTTCCTTTGGGGGCACTTTTGGATGGGCAAAAAGGGCTCGCAACGCATTTCCTGGGGCCTGATTTTTCAGTGGTCTCTCATGACGGCTAGGGCTACGTTTAGGTTTGCTCATGAACAGTGAACCCGGAGGGTCCAGTTGCATGTGGGGCTGCGTAAAGGCTCCCCTGGGGAGTTCTCTTGTACCCAAAGCCTTCCTTTGGGGGCACTTTTGGATGGGCGAAAAGGGCTCGCAACGCATTTCCTGGGGCTTGATTTTTCATTCGTCTTCGATGCCGTCTAGGGCTATGTTTAGGGATGCTCGGAAACAGCGAACCCGGAGGGTCCAGTTGCATGTGGGGCTGCGTAAAGGCTCCCCTGGGGAGTTCACTTGTACCCAAAGCCTTCCTTTGGTGACACTTTTGGATGGTCCAAAGGGGCTTGCAACGCGTTTTCTGGGGCCCGGGTTTTCAGTCTTCTCCCATGCCGGCTAGTGATATAATTAGGGTTGCTCAGAAAAATCGAACCAGAAGGGTCCAGTTGCATGTGGGGCTGCGTAAAGGCTCCCCTGGGGAGTTCACTTGTACCCAAAGCCTTCCTTTGGTGACACTTTTGGATGGTCCAAAGGGGCTTGCAACGCGTTTTCTGGGGCCCGGGTTTTCAGTCTTCTCCCATGCCGGCTAGTGATATATTTAGGTTTACCTGGATAAATCGAACCCGGAGGGTCCAGTTGCATGTGGGGCTACGTAAAGGCTCCCCTGGGGAGTTCACTTGTACCCAAAGCCTTCCTTTGGGGGCACTTTTGGATGGGCGAAAAGGGCTCGTAACGCATTTCCTGGGGCCTGATTTTTCAGTCGACATCGATGCCGGCTAGGGCTATGTTTAGGGATGCTCGGAAACAGCGAACCCGAAGGGTCCAGTTGCATGTGGGGCTGCGTAAAGGCTCTCCTGGGGAGATCACTTGTACCCAAAGCCTTCCTTTGCGGGCACTTTTGGATGGTCCAAAGGGGCTTGCAACGCATTTCCTGGGGTCTGATTTTTCAGTCGTCTCCGATGACGGCTAGGGCTATGTTTAGGTTTGCTCATGAACAGAGAACCCGGAGGGTCCAGTTGCATGTGGGGCTGCGTAAAGGCTCCCCTGGGGAGTTCTCTTGTACCCAAAGCCTTCCTTTGGTGACACTTTTGGATGGTCCAAAGGGGCTTGCAACGCGTTTTCTGGGGCCCGGGTTTTCAGTCTTCTCCCATGCCGGTTAGCGATATAATTAGGGTTGCTCGGAAAAATCGAACCAGAAGGGTCCAGTTGCATGTGGGGCTGCGTAAAGGCTCCGCTGGGAACTTTAGATGTACCCAAAGCCTTCCTTTGGGGGCACTTTTGGATGGTCCGAAGGTGCTCGCAACGCATTTCCTGGGGCCTGATTTTTCACTTCTCTCCGATGACGGCTAGGGCTATGTTTAGGTTTGCTCAGGAACAGCGAACCCGGAGGGTCCAGTTGCATGTGGGGCTGCGTAAAGGCTCCCCTGGGGAGTTCACTTGTACCCAAAGCCTTCCTTTGGGGGCACTTTTGGATGGGCAACAAGTGCTCGGAACGCATTTCCTGGGGCCTGATTTTTCAGTGGTCTCTCATGACGGCTAGGGCTACGTTTAGGTTTGCTCATGAACACTGAACCCGGAGGGTCCAGTTGCATGTGGGGCTGCGTAAAGGCTCCCCTGGGGAGTTCTCTTGTACCCAAAGCCTTCCTTTGGGGGCACTTTTGGATGGGCGAAAAGGGCTCGCAACGCATTTCCTGGGGCTTGATTTTTCATTCGTCTTCGATGCCGTCTAGGGCTATGTTTAGGGATGCTCGGAAACAGCGAACCCGGAGGGTCCAGTTGCATGTGGGGCTGCGTAAAGGCTCCCCTGGGGAGTTCACTTGTACCCAAAGCCTTCCTTTGGTGACACTTTTGGATGGTCCAAAGGGGCTTGCAACGCGTTTTCTGGGGCCCGGGTTTTCAGTCTTCCCCATGCCGGCTAGTGATATATTTAGGTTTACCCGGATATATCGAACCCGGAGGGTCCAGTTGCATGTGGGGCTGCGTAAAGGCTCCCCTGGGGAGTTCACTTGTACCCAAAGCCTTCCTTTGGGGGCACTTTTGGATGGGCGAACAGGGCTCGCAACACATTTCCTGGGGTCTGATTTTTCAGTCGACTTCGATGCCGGCTAGGGCTATGTTTAGGGATGCTCGGAAACAGCGAACCCGGAGGGTCCGGTTGCATGTGGGGCTACGTAAAGACTCCCCTGGGGAGTTCACTTGTACCCAAAGCCTTCCTTTGCGGGCACTTTTGGATGGGCGAAAAGGGCTCGTAACGCATTTCCTGGGGCCTGATTTTTCAGTGGTCTCTCATGACGGCTAGGGCTATGTTTAGGGATGCTCGGAAACAGCGAACCCGAAGGGTCCAGTTGCATGTGGGGCTGCGTAAAGGCTCCCGTGGGGAGTTCACTTGTACCCAAAGCCTTCCTTTGCGGACACTTTTGGATGGGCGAAAAGGGCTCGCAACGCATTTCCTGGGGCTTGATTTTTCATTCGTCTTCGATGCCGTCTAGGGCTATGTTTAGGGATGCTCGGAAACAGCGAACCCGGAGGGTCCAGTTGCATGTGGGGCTGCGTAAAGGCTCCCCTGGGGAGTTCACTTGTACCCAAAGCCTTCCTTTGGTGACACTTTTGGATGGTCCAAAGGGGCTTGCAACGCGTTTTCTGGGGCCCGGGTTTTCAGTCTTCTCCCATGCCGGCTAGTGATATATTTAGGTTTACCCGGATAAATCGAACCCGGAGAGTCCAGTTGCATGTGGGGCTGCGTAAAGGCTCCCCTGGGGAGTTCACTTGTACCCAAAGCCTTCCTTTGGGGGCACTTTTGGATGGGCGAAAAGGGCTCGCAACGCATGTCCTGGGGCCTGATTTTTCAGTCATCTTCGATGCCTTCTAGGGCTATGTTTAGGGATGCTCGGAAACAGCGAACCCTATGGGTCCAGTTGCATTTGGGGCTGCGTAAAGGCTCCCCTGGGGAGTTCTCTTGTACCCAAAGCCTTCCTTTGCGGGCACTTTTGGATGGGCGAAAAGGGCTCGCAACGCATTTCCTGGGGCCTGATTTTTCAGTCGTCTTTGATGCCGTCTAGGGCTATGTTTAGGGATGCTCGGAAACAGCGAACCCGGAGGGTCCAGTTGCATGTGGGGCTACGTAAAGGCTCCCCTGGGGAGTTCACTTGTACCCAAAGCCTTCCTTTGGGGGCACTTTTGGATGGACGAAAAGGGCTCGCAACGCATTTCCTGGGGCCTGATTTCTCAGTCGTCTTCGATGCCCGCTAGGGATATGTTTAGGGATGCTCGGAAACATCGAACCCGGAGGGTCCAGTTGCATGTGGGGCTGCGTAAAGGCTCCCCTGGGGAGTTCACTTGTACCCAAAGCGTTTCTTTGGAAGCAATTTAGGATGGGCGAAAAGGGCTCGCAACGCATTTCCTGGGGCCTGATTTTTCACTCGTCTCCGATGACGGCTAGGGCTACGTTTAGGTTTGCTCAGGAACAGCGAACCCGGAGGGTCCAGTTGCATGTGGGGCTGCGTTAAGGCTCCCCTGGGGAGTTCACTTGTACCCAAAGCCTTCCTTTGGGGGCACTTTTGGATGGGCAAAAAGTGCTCGGAACGCATTTCCTGGGGCCTGATTTTTCAGTGGTCTCTCATGACGGCTAGGGCTACGTTTAGGTTTGCTCATGAACAGTGAACCCGGAGGGTCCAGTTGCATGTGGGGCTGCGTAAAGGCTCCCCTGGGGAGTTCTCTTGTACCCAAAGCCTTCCTTTGGGGGCACTTTTGGATGGGCAAAAAGGGCTCGCAACGCATTTCCTGGGGCTTGATTTTTCATTCGTCTTCGATGCCGTCTAGGGCTATGTTTAGGGATGCTCGGAAACAGCGAACCCGGAGGGTCCAGTTGCATGTGGGGCTGCGTAAAGGCTCCCCTGGGGAGTTCACTTGTACCCAAAGCCTTCCTTTGGTGACACTTTTGGATGGTCCAAAGGGGCTTGCAACGCGTTTTCTGGGGCCCGGGTTTTCAGTCTTCTCCCATGCCGGCTAGTGATATATTTAGGTTTACCCGGATAAATCGAACCCGGAGGGTCCAGTTGCATGTGGGGCTGCGTAAAGGCTCCCCTGGGGAGTTCACTTGTACCCAAAGCCTTCCTTTGCGGGCACTTTTGGATGGGCGAAAAGGGCTCGCAACGCATTTCCTGGGGTCTGATTTTTCAGTCGACTTCGATGCCGGCTAGGGCTATGTTTAGGGATGCTCGGAAACATCGAACCCGGAGGGTACAGTTGCATGTGGGGCTACGTAAAGGCTCCCCTGGGGAGTTCACTTGTACCCAAAGCCTTCCTTTGGGGGCACTTTTGGATGGGCGAAAAGGGCTCGTAACGCATTTCCTGGGGCCTGATTTTTCAGTCATCTTCGATGCCGGCTAGGGCTATGTTTAGGGATGCTCGGAAACAGCGAACCCGAAGGGTCCAGTTGCATGTGGGGCTTCGTAAAGGCTCCCCTGGGGAGAACACTTGTACCCAAAGCCTTTCTTTGAGGGCACTTTTGGATAGTCCAAAGGGGCTTGCAACGCATTTCCTGGGGCCTGATTTTTCAGTCGTCTTTGATGCCGTCTAGGGCTATGTTTAGGGATGCTCGGAAACAGCGAACCCGGAGGGTCCAGTTGCATGTGGGGCTGCGTAAGGGCTCCCCTGGGGAGTTCACTTGTACCCAAAGCCTTCCTTTGGGGGCACTTTTGGATGGACGAAAAGGGCTCGCAACGCATTTCCTGGGGCCTGATTTCTCAGTCGTCTTCGATGCTGGCTAGGGCTATGTTTAGGGATGCTCGGAAACATCGAACCCGGAGGGTCCAGTTGCATGTGGGGCTGCGTAAAGGCTCCCCTGGGTAGTTCACTTGTACCCAAAGCGTTTCTTTGGAAGCAATTTAGGATGGGCAAAAAGTGCTCGGAACGCATTTCCTGGGGCCTGATTTTTCAGTGGTCTCTCATGACGGCTAGGGCTACGTTTAGGTTTGCTCATGAACAGTGAACCCGGAGGGTCCAGTTGCATGTGGGGCTGCGTATAGGCTCCCCTGGGGAGTTCTCTTGTACCCAAAGCCTTCCTTTGGGGGCACTTTTGGATGGGCAAAAAGGGCTCGCAACGCATTTCCTGGGGCTTGATTTTTCATTCGTCTTCGATGCCGTCTAGGGCTATGTTTAGGGATGCTCGGAAACAGCGAACCCGGAGGGTCCAGTTGCATGTGGGGCTGCATAAAGGCTCCCCTGGGGAGTTCACTTGTACCCAAAGCCTTCCTTTGGTGACACTTTTGGATGGTCCAAAGGGGCTTGCAACGCGTTTTCTGGGGCCCGGGTTTTCAGTCTTCTCCCATGCCGGCTAGTGATATATTTAGGTTTACCCGGATAAATCGAACCCGGAGGGTCCAGTTGCATGTGGGGCTGCGTAAAGGCTCCCCTGGGGAGTTCACTTGTACCCAAAGCCTTCCTTTGGGGGCACTTTTGGATGGGCGAAAAGGGCTCGCAACGCATTTCCTGGGGTCTGATTTTTCAGTCGACTTCGATGCCGGCTAGGGCTATGTTTAGGGATGCTCGGAAACATCGAACCCGGAGGGTACAGTTGCATGTGGGGCTACGTAAAGGCTCCCCTGGGGAGTTCACTTGTACCCAAAGCCTTCCTTTGGGGGCACTTTTGGATGGGCGAAAAGGGCTCGTAACGCATTTCCTGGGGCCTGATTTTTCAGTCATCTTCGATGCCGGCTAGGGCTATGTTTAGGGATGCTCGGAAACAGCGAACCCGAAGGGTCCAGTTGCATGTGGGGCTTCGTAAAGGCTCCTCTGGGGAGATCACTTGTACCCAAAGCCTTTCTTTGAGGGCACTTTTGGATAGTCCAAAGGGGCTTGCAACGCATTTCCTGGGGCCTGATTTTTCAGTCGTCTCCGATCACGGCTAGGGCTATGTTTAGGTTTGCTCATGAACAGAGAACCCGGAGGGTCCAGTTACATGTGGGGCTGCGTAAAGGCTCCCCTGGGGAGTTCTCTTGTACCCAAAGCCTTCCTTTGGGGGCACTTTTGGATGGACGAAAAGGGCTCGCAACGCATTTCCTGGGGCCTGATTTCTCAGTCGTCTTCGATGCCCGCTAGGGATATGTTTAGGGATGCTCGGAAACATCGAACCCGGAGGGTCCAGTTGCATGTGGGGCTGCGTAAAGGCTCCCCTGGGGAGTTCACTTGTACCCAAAGCCTTTCTTTGGAAGCAATTTAGGATGGGCGAAAAGGGCTCGCAACGCATTTCCTGGGGCCTGATTTTTCACTCGTCTCCGATGACGGCTAGGGCTACGTTTAGGTTTGCTCAGGAACAGCGAACCCGGAGGGTCCAGTTGCATGTGGGGCTGCGTTAAGGCTCCCCTGGGGAGTTCACTTGTACCCAAAGCCTTCCTTTGGGGGCACTTTTGGATGGGCGAAAAGGGCTCGCAACGCATTTCCTGGGGCCTGATTTTTCAGTGGTCTCTCATGACGGCTAGGGCTACGTTTAGGTTTGCTCATGAACAGTGAACCCGGAGGGTCCAGTGTCATGTGGGGCTGCGTAAAGGCTCCCCTGGGGAGTTCTCTTGTACCCAAAGCCTTCCTTTGGGGGCACTTTTGGATGGGCGAAAAGGGCTCGCAACGCATTTCCTGGGGCTTGATTTTTCATTCGTCTTCGATGCCGTCTAGGGCTATGTTAAGGGATGCTCGGAAACAGCGAACCCGGAGGGTCCAGTTGCATGTGGGGCTGCGTAAAGGCTCCCCTGGGGAGTTCACTTGTACCCAAAGCCTTCCTTTGGGGGCACTTTTGGATGGGCGAAACGGGCTCGTAACGCATTTCCTGGGGCCTGATTTTTCAGTCATCTTCGATGCCGGCTAAGGCTATGTTTAGGGATGCTCGGAAACAGCGAACCCGACGGGTCCAGTTGCATGTGGGGCTGCGTAAAGGCTCCCCTGGGGAGATCACTTGTACCCAAAGCCTTCCTTTGCGGGCACTTTTGGATGGTCCAAAGGGGCTTGCAACGCATTTCCTGGGGCCTGATTTTTCAGTCGTCTCCGATGACGGCTAGGGCTATGTTTAGGTTTGCTCATGAACAGAGAACACGGAGGGTCCAGTTGCATGTGCGGCTGCGTAAAGGCTCCCCTGGGGAGTTCTCTTGTACCCAAAGCCTTCCTTTGGTGACACTTTTGGATGGTCCAAAGGGGCTTGCAACGCGTTTTCTGGGGCCCGGGTTTTCAGTCTTCTCCCATGCCGGTTAGGGATATAATTAGGGTTGCTCAGAAAAATCGAACCAGAAGGGTCCAGTTGCATGTGGGGCTGCGTAAAGGCTCCGCTGGGAACTTTAGATGTACCCAAAGCCTTCCTTTGGGGGAACTTTTGGATGGTCCGAAGGTGCTCGCAACGCATTTCCTGGGGCCTGATTTTTCACTTCTCTCCGATGACGGCTAGGGCTATGTTTAGGTTTGCTCAGGAACAGCGAACCCGGAGGGTCCAGTTGCATGTGGGGCTGCGTTAAGGCTCCCCTGGGGAGTTCACTTGTACCCAAAGCCTTCCTTTGGGGGCACTTTTGGATGGTCCGAAGGGGCTCGCAACGCATTTCCTGGGGCTTGATTTTTCACTCGTCTCCGATGACGGCTAGGGCTACGTTTAGGTTTGCTCAGGAACAGCGAACCCGGAGGGTCCAGTGTCATGTGGGGCTGCGTAAAGGCTCCCCTGGGGAGTTCACTTGTACCCAAAGCCTTCCTTTGGGGGCACTTTTGGATGGGCAAAAAGTGCTCGGAACGTATTTCCTGGGGCCTGATTTTTCAGTGGTCTCTCATGACGGCTAGGGCTACGTTTTGGTTTTCTCATGAACAGTGAACCCGGAGGGTCCAGTTGCATGTGGGGCTGCGTAAAGGCTCCCCTGGGGAGTTCTCTTGTACCCAAAGCCTTCCTTTGGTGACACTTTTGGATGGTCCAAAGGGGCTTGCAACGCGTTTTCTGGGGCCCGGGTTTTCAGTCTTCTCCCATGCCGGCTAGTGATATATTTAGGTTTACCCGGATAAATCGAACCCGGAGGGTCCAGTTGCATGTGGGGCTGCGTAAAGGCTCCCCTGGGGAGTTCACTTGTACCCAAAGCCTTCCTTTGGGGGCACTTTTGGATGGGCGAAAAGGGCTCGCAACGCATTTCCTGGGGTCTGATTTTTCAGTCGACTTCGATGCCGGCTAGGGCTATGTTTAGGGATGCTCGGAAACATCGAACCCGGAGGGTCCAGTTGCATGTGGGGCTACGTAAAGGCTCCCCTGGGGAGTTCACTTGTACCCAAAGCCTTCCTTTGGGGGCACTTTTGGATGGGCGAAAAGGGCTCGTAACGCATTTCCTGGGGCCTGATTTTTCAGTCATCTTCGATGCCGGCTAGGGCTATGTTTAGGGATGCTCGGAAACAGCGAACCCGAAGGGTCCAGTTGCATGTGGGGCTGCGTAAAGGCTCCCCTGGGGAGATCACTTGTACCCAAAGCCTTCCTTTGCGGGCACTTTTGGATGGTCCAAAGGGGCTTGCAACGCATTTCCTGGGGTCTGATTTTTCAGTCGTCTCCGATGACGGCTAGGGCTATGTTTAGGTTTGCTCATGAACAGAGAACCCGGAGGGTCCAGTTGCATGTGCGGCTGCGTAAAGGCTCCCCTGGGGAGTTCTCTTGTACCCAAAGCCTTCCTTTGGTGACACTTTTGGATGGTCCAAAGGGGCTTGCAACGCGTTTTCTGGGGCCCTGGTTTTCAGTCTTCTCCCATGCCGGTTAGGGATATAATTAGGGTTGCTCGGAAAAATCGAACCCGAAGGGTCCAGTTGCATGTGGGGCTGCGTAAAGGCTCCCCTAGGGAGTTCACTTGTACCCAAAGCCTTTCTTTGGGGGCACTTTTGGATGGGCGAAAAGGGCTCGGAACGCATTACCTGGGGCCTGATTTTTCACACGTCTCCGATGACGGCCAGGGCTACGTTTAGGTTTGCTCAGGAACAGCGAACCCGGAGGGTCCAGTTACATGTGGGGCTGCGTAAAGGCTCCCCTGGGGAGTTCACTTGTACCCAAAGCCTTCCTTTGGGGGCACTTTTGGATATTCCGAAGGGGCTCGCAACGCATTTCCTGGGGCCTGATTTTTCACTTGTCTCCGATGACGGCTAGGGCTACGTTTAGGTTTGCTCAGGAACAGCGAACGCCGAGGGTCCAGTGTCATGTGGGGCTGCGTAAAGGCTCCCCTGGGGAGTTCACTTGTACCCAAAGCCTTCCTTTGGGGGCACTTTTGGATGGGCAAAAAGTGCTCGGAACGCATTTCCTGGGGCCTGATTTTTCAGTGGTCTCTCATGACGGCTAGGGCTACGTTTAGGTTTGCTCATGAACAGTGAACCCGGAGGGTCCAGTTGCATGTGGGGCTGCGTAAAGGCTCCCCTGGGGAGTTCTCTTGTACCCAAAGCCTTCCTTTGGGGGCACTTTTGGATGGGCGAAAAGGGCTCGCAACGCATTTCCTGGGGCTTGATTTTTCATTCGTCTTCGATGCCGTCTAGGGCTATGTTTAGGGATGCTCGGAAACAGCGAACCCGGAGGGTCCAGTTGCATGTGGGGCTGCGTAAAGGCTCCCCTGGGGAGTTCACTTGTACCCAAAGCCTTCCTTTGGTGACACTTTTGGATGGTCCAAAGGGGCTTGCAACGCGTTTTCTGGGGCCCGGGTTTTCAGTCTTCTCCCATGCCGGCTAGTGATATATTTAGGTTTACCCGGATAAATCGAACCCGGAGGGTCCAGTTGCATGTGGGGCTGCGTAAAGGCTCCCCTGGGGAGTTCACTTGTACCCAAAGCCTTCCTTTGGGGGCACTTTTGGATGGGCGAAAAGGGCTCGCAACGCATTTCCTGGGGTCTGATTTTTCAGTCGACATCGATGCCGGCTAGGGCTATGTTTAGGGATGCTCGGAAACATCGAACCCTGAGGGTCCAGTTGCATGTGGGGCTACGTAAAGGCTCCCCTGGGGAGTTCACTTGTACCCAAAGCCTTCCTTTGGGGGCACTTTTGGATGGGCGAAAAGGGCTCGTAACGCATTTCCTGGGGCCTGATTTTTCAGTCATCTTCGATGCCGGCTAGGGCTATGTTTAGGGATGCTCGGAAACAGCGAACCCGAAGGGTCCAGTTGCATGTGGGGCTGCGTAAAGGCTCCCCTGGGGAGTTCTCTTGTACCCAAAGCCTTCCTTTGGTGACACTTTTGGATGGTCCAAAGGGGCTTGCAACGCATTTCCTGGGGCCTGATTTTTCAGTCGTCTCCGATGACGGCTAGGGTTATGTTTAGGTTTGCTCAGGAACAGAGAACCCGGAGGGTCCATTTGCATGTGCGGTTGCGTAAATGCTCCCCTGGGGAGTTCTCTTATACCCAAAGCCTTCCTTTGGTGACACTTTTGGATGGTCCAAAGGGGCTTGCAACGCGTTTTCTGGGGCCCTGGTTTTCAGTCTTCTCCCATGCCGGTTAGGGATATAATTAGGGTTGCTCGGAAAAATCGAACCCGAAGGGTCCAGTTTCATGTGGGGCTGCGTAAAGGCTCCCCTGGGAACTTTAGATGTACCCAAAGCTTTCCTTTGGGGGCACTTTTGGATGGTCCGAAGGGGCTCGCAACGCATTTCCTGGGGCCTGATTTTTCACTTGTCTCCGATGACGGCTAGGGCTACGTTTAGGTTTGCTCAGGAACAGTGAACCCCGAGGGTCCAGTTGCATGTGGGGCTGCGTTAAGGCTCCCCTGGGGAGTTCACTTGTACCCAAAGCCTTTCTTTGGGGGCACTTTTGGATGGGCGAAAAGGGCTTGGAACGCATTTCCTGGGGCCTGATTTTTCACTCGTCTCCAATGACGGCTAGGGCTACGTTTAGGTTTGCTCAGGAACAGCGAACCCGGAGGGTCCAGTTGCATGTGGGGCTGCGTAAAGGCTCCCCTGGGGAGTTCTCTTGTACCCAAAGCCTTCCTTTGGGGGCACTTTTGGATGGGCAAAAAGTGCTCGCAACGCATTTCCTGGGGCTTGATTTTTCATTCGTCTTCGATGCCGTCAAGGGCTATGTTAAGGGATGCTCGGAAACAGCGAACCCGGAGGGTCCAGTTGCATGTGGGGCTGCGTAAAGGCTCCCCTGGGGAGTTCACTTGTACCCAAAGCCTTCCTTTGGTGACACTTTTGGATGGTCCAAAGGGGCTTGCAACGCGTTTTCTGGGGCCCGGGTTTTCAGTCTTCTCCCATGCCGGCTAGTGATATATTTAGGTTTACCTGGATAAATCGAACCCGGAGAGTCCAGTTGCATGTGGGGCTGCGTAAAGGCTCCCCTGGGGAGTTCACTTGTACCCAAAGCCTTCCTTTGGGGGCACTTTTGGATGGGCGAAAAGGGCTCGTAACGCATTTCCTGGGGCCTGATTTTTCAGTCATCTTCGATGCCGGCTAGGGCTATGTTTAGGGATGCTCGGAAACAGCGAACCCGAAGGGTCCAGTTGCATGTGGGGCTGCGTAAAGGCTCCCCTGGGGAGATCACTTGTACCCAAAGCCTTCCTTTGCGGGCACTTTTGGATGGTCCAAAGGGGCTTGCAACGCATTTCCTGGGGTCTGATTTTTCAGTCGTCTCCGATGACGGCTAGGGCTATGTTTAGGTTTGCTCATGAACAGAGAACCCGGACGGTCCAGTTGCATGTGGGGCTGCGTAAAGGCTCCCCTGGGGAGTTCACTTGTACCCAAAGCCTTCCTTTGGTGACACTTTTGGATGGTCCAAAGGGGCTTGCAACGCGTTTTCTGGGGCCCGGGTTTTCAGTCTTCTCCCATGCCGGTTAGCGATATAATTAGGGTTGCTCGGAAAAATCGAACCAGAAGGGTCCAGTTGCATGTGGGGCTGCGTTAAGGCTCCCCTGGGGAGTTCACTTGTACCCAAAGCCTTCCTTTGGGGGCACTTTTGGATGGTCCGAAGGTGCTCGCAACGCATTTCCTGGGGCCTGATTTTTCACTTCTCTCCGATGACGGCTAGGGCTATGTTTAGGTTTGCTCAGGAACAGCGAACCCGGAGGGTCCAGTTGCATGTGGGGCTGCGTAAAGGCTCCCCTGGGGAGTTCACTTGTACCCAAAGCCTTCCTTTGGGGGCACTTTTGGATGGTCCGAAGGGGCTCGCAACGCATTTCCTGGGGCCTGATTTTTCACTTGTCTCCGATGACGGCTAGGGCTACGTTTAGGTTTGCTCATGAACAGTGAACCCGGAGGGTCCAGTTGCATGTGGGGCTGCGTAAAGGCTCCCCTGGGGAGTTCTCTTGTACCCAAAGCCTTCCTTTGGGGGCACTTTTGGATGGACGAAAAGGGCTCGCAACGCATTTCCTGGGGCTTGATTTTTCATTCGTATTCGATGCCGTCTAGGGCTATGTTTAGGGATGCTCGGAAACAGCGAACCTGGAGGGTCCAGTTGCATGTGGGGCTGCGTAAAGGCTCCCCTGGGGAGTTCACTTGTACCCAAAGCCTTCCTTTGGTGACACTTTTGGATGGTCCAAAGGGGCTTGCAACGCGTTTTCTGGGGCCCGGGTTTTCAGTCTTCCCCATGCCGGCTAGTGATATATTTAGGTTTACCCGGATAAATCGAACCCGGAGGGTCCAGTTGCATGTGGGGCTGCGTAAAGGCTCCCCTGGGGAGTTCACTTGTACCCAAAGCCTTCCTTTGGGGGCACTTTTGGATGGGCGAACAGGGCTCGCAACACATTTCCTGGGGTCTGATTTTTCAGTCGTCATCGATGCCGGCTAGGGCTATGTTTAGGGATGCTCGGAAACAGCGAACCCGGAGGGTCCGGTTGCATGTGGGGCTACGTAAAGACTCCCCTGGGGAGTTCACTTGTACCCAAAGCCTTCCTTTGCGGGCACTTTTGGATGGGCGAAAAGGGCTCGTAACGCATTTCCTGGGGCCTGATTTTTCAGTCATCTTCGATGCCGTCTAGGGCTATGTTTAGGGATGCTCGGAAACAGCGAACCCGAAGGGTCCAGTTGCATGTGGGGCTGCGTAAAGGCTCCCCTGGGGAGTTCACTTGTACCCAAAGCCTTCCTTTGGGGGCACTTTTGGATGGGCGAAAAGGGCTCGCAACGCATTTCCTGGGGCTTGATTTTTCATTCGTCTTCGATGCCGTCTAGGGCTATGTTTAGGGATGCTCGGAAACAGCGAACCCGGAGGGTCCAGTTGCATGTGGGGCTGCGTAAAGGCTCCCCTGGGGAGTTCACTTGTACCCAAAGCCTTCCTTTGGTGACACTTTTGGATGGTCCAAAGGGGCTTGCAACGCGTTTTCTGGGGCCCGGGTTTTCAGTCTTCTCCCATGCCGGCTAGTGATATATTTAGGTTTACCCGGATAAATCGAACCCGGAGGGTCCAGTTGCATGTGGGGCTGCGTAAAGGCTCCCCTGGGGAGTTCACTTGTACCCAAAGCCTTCCTTTGGGGGCACTTTTGGATGGGCGAAAAGGGCTCGTAACGCATTTCCTGGGGCCTGATTTTTCAGTCATCTTCGATGCCGGCTAGGGCTATGTTTAGGGATGCTCGGAAACAGCGAACCCGAAGGGTCCAGTTGCATGTGGGGCTGCGTAAAGGCTCCCCTGGGGAGATCACTTGTACCCAAAGCCTTCCTTTGCGGGCACTTTTGGATGGTCCAAAGGGGCTTGCAACGCATTTCCTGGGGTCTGATTTTTCAGTCGTCTCCGATGACGGCTAGGGCTATGTTTAGGTTTGCTCATGAACAGAGAACCCGGAGGGTCCAGTTGCATGTGGGGCTGCGTAAAGGCTCCCCTGGGGAGTTCTCTTGTACCCAAAGCCTTCCTTTGGTGACACTTTTGGATGGTCCAAAGGGGCTTGCAACGCGTTTTCTGGGGCCCGGGTTTTCAGTCTTCTCCCATGCCGGTTAGCGATATAATTAGGGTTGCTCGGAAAAATCGAACCAGAAGGGTCCAGTTGCATGTGGGGTTGCGTAAAGGCTCCGCTGGGAACTTTAGATGTACCCAAAGCCTTCCTTTGGGGGCACTTTTGGATGGTCCGAAGGTGCTCGCAACGCATTTCCTGGGGCCTGATTTTTCACTTCTCTCCGATGACGGCTAGGGCTATGTTTAGGTTTGCTCAGGAACAGCGAACCCGGAGGGTCCAGTTGCATGTGGGGCTGCGTAAAGGCTCCCCTGGGGAGTTCACTTGTACCCAAAGCCTTCCTTTGGGGGCACTTTTGGATGGTCCGAAGGGGCTCGCAACGCATTTCCTGGGGCCTGATTTTTCACTTGTCTCCGATGACGGCTAGGGCTACGTTTAGGTTTGCTCATGAACAGTGAACCCGGAGGGTCCAGTTGCATGTGGGGCTGCGTAAAGGCTCCCCTGGGGAGTTCTCTTGTACCCAAAGCCTTCCTTTGGGGGCACTTTTGGATGGACGAAAAGGGCTCGCAACGCATTTCCTGGGGCTTGATTTTTCATTCGTATTCGATGCCGTCTAGGGCTATGTTTAGGGATGCTCGGAAACAGCGAACCTGGAGGGTCCAGTTGCATGTGGGGCTGCGTAAAGGCTCCCCTGGGGAGTTCACTTGTACCCAAAGCCTTCCTTTGGTGACACTTTTGGATGGTCCAAAGGGGCTTGCAACGCGTTTTCTGGGGCCCGGGTTTTCAGTCTTCCCCATGCCGGCTAGTGATATATTTAGGTTTACCCGGATAAATCGAACCCGGAGGGTCCAGTTGCATGTGGGGCTGCGTAAAGGCTCCCCTGGGGAGTTCACTTGTACCCAAAGCCTTCCTTTGGGGGCACTTTTGGATGGGCGAACAGGGCTCGCAACACATTTCCTGGGGTCTGATTTTTCAGTCGTCATCGATGCCGGCTAGGGCTATGTTTAGGGATGCTCGGAAACAGCGAACCCGGAGGGTCCGGTTGCATGTGGGGCTACGTAAAGACTCCCCTGGGGAGTTCACTTGTACCCAAAGCCTTCCTTTGCGGGCACTTTTGGATGGGCGAAAAGGGCTCGTAACGCATTTCCTGGGGCCTGATTTTTCAGTCATCTTCGATGCCGTCTAGGGATATGTTTAGGGATGCTCGGAAACAGCGAACCCGAAGGGTCCAGTTGCATGTGGGGCTGCGTAAAGGCTCCCCTGGGGAGTTCACTTGTACCCAAAGCCTTCCTTTGGGGGCACTTTTGGATGGGCGAAAAGGGCTCGCAACGCATTTCCTGGGGCTTGATTTTTCATTCGTCTTCGATGCCGTCTAGGGCTATGTTTAGGGATGCTCGGAAACAGCGAACCCGGAGGGTCCAGTTGCATGTGGGGCTGCGTAAAGGCTCCCCTGGGGAGTTCACTTGTACCCAAAGCCTTCCTTTGGTGACACTTTTGGATGGTCCAAAGGGGCTTGCAACGCGTTTTCTGGGGCCCGGGTTTTCAGTCTTCTCCCATGCCGGCTAGTGATATATTTAGGTTTACCCGGATAAATCGAACCCGGAGGGTCCAGTTGCATGTGGGGCTGCGTAAAGGCTCCCCTGGGGAGTTCACTTGTACCCAAAGCCTTTCTTTGGGGGCACTTTTGGATGGGTGAAAAGGGCTCGTAACGCATTTCCTGGGGCCTGATTTTTCACTCGTCTCCGATGACGGCTAGGGCTACCTTTAGGTTTGCTCAGGAACAGCGAACGCCGAGGGTCCAGTGTCATGTGGGGCTGCGTAAAGGCTCCCCTGGGGAGTTCACTTGTACCCAAAGCCTTCCTTTGGGGGCACTTTTGGATGGGCAAAAAGTGCTCGGAACGCATTTCCTGGGGCCTGATTTTTCAGTGGTCTCTCATGACGGCTAGGGCTACGTTTAGGTTTGCTCATGAACAGGGAACCAGGAGGGTCCAGTTGCATGTGGGGCTGCGTAAAGGCTCCCCTGGGGAGTTCTCTTGTACCCAAAGCCTTCCTTTGGTGACACTTTTGGATGGTGCAAAGTGGCTTGCAACGCATTTCCTGGGGCCTGATTTTTCAGTCGTCTCCGATGACGGCTAGGGCTATGTTTAGGTTTGCTCAGGAACAGAGAACCCGGAGGGTCCAGTTGCATGTGCGGCTGCGTAAAGGCTCCCCTGGGGAGTTCTCTTGTACCCAAAGCCTTCCTTTGGTGACACTTTTGGATGGTCCAAAGGGGCTTGCAACGCGTTTTCTGGGGCCCTGGTTTTCAGTCTTCTCCCATGCCGGTTAGGGATATAATTAGGGTTGCTCGGAAAAATCGAACCCGAAGGGTCCAGTTGCATGTGGGGCTGCGTAAAGGCTCCCCTGGGAACTTTAGATGTACCCAAAGCCTTCCTTTTAGGGCACTTTTGGATGGTCCGAAGGTGCTCGCAACGCATTTCCTGGGGCCTGATTTTTCACTCGTCTCCGATGACGGCTAGGGCTACGTTTAGGTTTGCTCAGGAACAGCGAACCCCGAGGGTCCAGTTGCATGTGGGGCTGCGTTAAGGCTCCCCTGGGGAGTTCACTTGTACCCAAAGCCTTCCTTTGGGGGCACTTTTGGATGGGCGAAAGGGCTCGGAACGCATTACCTGGGGCCTGATTTTTCACACGTCTCCGATGACGGCTAGGGCTACGTTTAGGTTTGCTCAGGAACAGCGAACCCGGAGGGTCCAGTTGCATGTGGGGCTGCGTAAAGGCTCCCCTGGGGAGTTCACTTGTACCCAAAGCCTTCCTTTGGGGGCACTTTTGGATATTCCGAAGGGGCTCGCAACGCATTTCCTGGGGCCTGATTTTTCACTTGTCTCCGATGACGGCTAGGGCTACGTTTAGGTTTGCTCAGGAACAGCGAACGCCGAGGGTCCAGTGTCATGTGGGGCTGCGTAAAGGCTCCCCTGGGGAGTTCACTTGTACCCAAAGCCTTCCTTTGGGGGCACTTTTGGATGGGCAAAAAGTGCTCGCAACGCATTTCCTGGGGCCTGATTTTTCAGTGGTCTCTCATGACGGCTAGGGCTACGTTTAGGTTTGCTCATGAACAGTGAACCCGGAGGGTCCAGTTGCATGTGGGGCTGCGTAAAGGCTCCCCTGGGGAGTTCTCTTGTACCCAAAGCCTTCCTTTGGGGGCACTTTTGGATGGGCGAAAAGGGCTCGCAACGCATTTCCTGGGGCTTGATTTTTCATTCGTCTTCGATGCCGTCTAGGGCTATGTTTAGGGATGCTCGGAAACAGCGAACCCGGAGGGTCCAGTTGCATGTGGGGCTGCGTAAAGGCTCCCCTGGGGAGTTCACTTGTACCCAAAGCCTTCCTTTGGTGACACTTTTGGATGGTCCAAAGGGGCTTGCAACGCGTTTTCTGGGGCCCGGGTTTTCAGTCTTCTCCCATGCCGGCTAGTGATATATTTAGGTTTACCTGGATAAATCGAACCCGGAGAGTCCAGTTGCATGTGGGGCTGCGTAAAGGCTCCCCTGGGGAGTTCACTTGTATCCAAAGCCTTCCTTTGGGGGCACTTTTGGATGGGCGAAAAGGGCTCGCAACGCATTTCCTGGGGTCTGATTTTTCAGTCGTCATCGATGCCGGCTAGGGCTATGTTTAGGGATGCTCTGAAACATCGAACCCGGAGGGTCCAGTTGCATGTGGGGCTGCGTAAAGGCTCCCCTGGGGAGTTCACTTGTACCCAAAGCCTTCCTTTGGGGGCACTTTTGGATGGGCGAAAAGGGCTCGTAACGCATTTCCTGGGGCCTGATTTTTCAGTCATCTTCGATGCCGGCTAGGGCTATGTTTAGGGATGCTCGGAAACAGCGAACCCGAAGGGTCCAGTTGCATGTGGGGCTGCGTAAAGGCTCCCCTGGGGAGATCACTTGTACCCAAAGCCTTCCTTTGGTGACACTTTTGGATGGTCCAAAGGGGCTTGCAACGCATTTCCTGGGGCCTGATTTTTCAGTCGTCTCCGATGACGGCTAGGGCTATGTTTAGGTTTGCTCAGGAACAGAGAACCCGGAGGGTCCAGTTGCATGTGGGGCTGCGTAAAGGCTCCCCTGGGGAGTTCTCTTGTACCCAAAGCCTTCCTTTGGTGACACTTTTGGATGGTCCAAAGGGGCTTGCAACGCGTTTTCTGGGGCCCTGGTTTTCAGTCTTCTCCCATGCCGGTTAGGGATATAATTAGGGTTGCTCGGAAAAATCGAACCCGAAGGGTCCAGTTGCATGTGGGGCTGCGTAAAGGCTCCGCTGGGAACTTTAGATGTACCCAAAGCCTTCCTTTGGGGGCACTTTTGGATGGTCCGAAGGTGCTCGCAACGCATTTCCTGGGGCCTGATTTTTCACTCGTCTCCGATGACGGCTAGGGCTACGTTTAGGTTTGCTCAGGAACAGCGAACCCCGAGGGTCCAGTTGCATGTGGGGCTGCGTTAAGGCTCCCCTGGGGAGTTCACTTGTACCCAAAGCCTTCCTTTGGGGGCACTTTTGGATGGGCGAAAAGGGCTCGGAACGCATTACCTGGGGCCTGATTTTTCACACGTCTCCGATGACGGCTAGGGCTACGTTTAGGTTTGCTCAGGAACAGCGAACCCGGAGGGTCCAGTTGCATGTGGGGCTGCGTAAAGGCTCCCCTGGGGAGTTCACTTGTACCCAAAGCCTTCCTTTGGGGGCACTTTTGGATATTCCGAAGGGGCTCGCAACGCATTTCCTGGGGCCTGACTTTTCACTCGTCTCCGATGACGGCTAGGGCTACGTTTAGGTTTGCTCAGGAACAGCGAACGCCGAGGGTCCAGTGTCATGTGGGGCTGCGTAAAGGCTCCCCTGGGGAGTTCACTTGTACCCAAAGCCTTCCTTTGGGGGCACTTTTGGATGGGCAAAAAGTGCTCGCAACGCATTTCCTGGGGCCTGATTTTTCAGTGGTCTCTCATGACGGCTAGGGCTACGTTTAGGTTTGCTCATGAACAGTGAACCCGAAGGGTCCAGTTGCATGTGGGGCTGCGTAAAGGCTCCCCTGGGGAGTTCTCTTGTACCCAAAGCCTTCCTTTGGGGGCACTTTTGGATGGGCGAAAAGGGCTCGCAACGCATTTCCTGGGGCTTGATTTTTCATTCGTCTTCGATGCCGTCTAGGGCTATGTTTAGGGATGCTCGGAAACAGCGAACCCGGAGGGTCCAGTTGCATGTGGGGCTGCGTAAAGGCTCCCCTGGGGAGTTCACTTGTACCCAAAGCCTTCCTTTGGTGACACTTTTGGATGGTCCAAAGGGGCTTGCAACGCGTTTTCTGGGGCCCGGGTTTTCAGTCTTCTCCCATGCCGGCTAGTGATATATTTAGGTTTACCTGGATAAATCGAACCCGGAGAGTCCAGTTGCATGTGGGGCTGCGTAAAGGCTCCCCTGGGGAGTTCACTTGTATCCAAAGCCTTCCTTTGGGGGCACTTTTGGATGGGCGAAAAGGGCTCGCAACGCATTTCCTGGGGTCTGATTTTTCAGTCGTCATCGATGCCGGCTAGGGCTATGTTTAGGGATGCTCTGAAACATCGAACCCGGAGGGTCCAGTTGCATGTGGGGCTGCGTAAAGGCTCCCCTGGGGAGTTCACTTGTACCCAAAGCCTTCCTTTGGGGGCACTTTTGGATGGGCGAAAAGGGCTCGTAACGCATTTCCTGGGGCCTGATTTTTCAGTCATCTTCGATGCCGGCTAGGGCTATGTTTAGGGCTGCTCGGAAACAGCGAACCCGAAGGGTCCAGTTGCATGTGGGGCTGCGTAAAGGCTCCCCTGGGGAGATCACTTGTACCCAAAGCCTTCCTTTGCGGGCACTGTTGGATGGTCCAAAGGGGCTTGCAACGCATTTCCTGGGGCCTGATTTTTCAGTCGTCTCCGATGACGGCTAGGGCTATGTTTAGGTTTGCTCAGGAACAGAGAACCCGGAGGGTCCAGTTGCATGTGCGGCTGCGTAAAGGCTCCCCTGGGGAGTTCTCTTGTACCCAAATCCTTCCTTTGGTGACACTTTTGGATGGGCGAACATGGGCTTGCAACGCGTTTTCTGGGGCCCGGGTTTTCAGTCTTCTCCCATGCCGGCTAGTGATATATTTAGGGTTGCTCGGAAAAATCGAACCAGAAGGGTCCAGTTGCATGTGGGGCTGCGTAAATGCTCCGCTGGGAACTTTAGATGTACCCAAAGCCTTCCTTTGGGGGCACTTTTGGATGGTCCGAAGGTGCTCGCAACGCATTTCCTGGGGCCTGATTTTTCACTTCTCTCCGATGACGGCTAGGGCTATGTTTAGGTTTGCTCAGGAACAGCGAACCCGGAGGGTCCAGTTGCATGTGGGGCTGCGTAAAGGCTCCCCTGGGGAGTTCACTTGTACCCAAAGCCTTCCTTTGGGGGCACTTTTGGATGGTCCGAAGGGGCTTGCAACGCATTTCCTGGGGCCTGATTTTTCACTTGTCTCCGATGACGGCTAGGGCTACGTTTAGGTTTGCTCATGAACAGTGAACCCGGAGGGTCCAGTTGCATGTGGGGCTGCGTAAAGGCTCCCCTGGGGAGTTCTCTTGTACCCAAAGCCTTCCTTTGGGGGCACTTTTGGATGGGCGAAAAGGGCTCGCAACGCATTTCCTGGGGCTTGATTTTTCATTCGTCTTCGATGCCGTCTAGGGCTATGTTTAGGGATGCTCGGAAACAGCGAACCCGGAGGGTCCAGTTGCATGTGGGGCTGCGTAAAGGCTCCCCTGGGGAGTTCACTTGTACCCAAAGCCTTCCTTTGGTGACACTTTTGGATGGTCCAAAGGGGCTTGCAACGCGTTTTCTGGGGCCCGGGTTTTCAGTCTTCTCCCATGCCGGCTAGTGATATATTTAGGTTTACCCGGATAAATCGAACCCGGATGGTCCAGTTGCATGTGGGGCTGCGTAAAGGCTCCCCTGGGGAGTTCACTTGTACCCAAAGCCTTCCTTTGGGGGCACTTTTGGATGGGCGAAAAGGGCTCGCAACGCATTTCCTGGGGTCTTATTTTTCAGTCGACTTCGATGCCGGGTAGGGCTATGTTTAGGGATGCTCGGAAACATCGAACCCTGAGGGTACAGTTGCATGTGGGGCTACGTAAAGGCTCCCCTGGGGAGTTCACTTGTACCCAAAGCCTTCCTTTGGGGGCACTTTTGGATGGGCGAAAAGGGCTCGTAACGCATTTCCTGGGGCCTGATTTTTCAGTCATCTTCGATGATGGCTAGGGCTATGTTTAGGGATGCTCGGAAACAGCGAACCCGAAGGGTCCAGTTGCATGTGGGGCTGCGTAAAGGCTCCCCTGGGGAGATCACTTGTACCCAAAGCCTTCCTTTGCGGGCACTTTTGGATGGTCCAAAGGGGCTTGCAACGCATTTCCTGGGGCCTGATTTTTCAGTCGTCTCCGATGACGGCTAGGGCTATGTTTAGGTTTGCTCAGGAACAGAGAACCCGGAGGGTCCAGTTGCATGTGCGGCTGCGTAAAGGCTCCCCTGGGGAGTTCTCTTGTACCCAAAGCCTTCCTTTGGTGACACTTTTGGATGGTCCAAAGGGGCTTGAAACGCGTTTTCTGGGGCCCTGGTTTTCAGTCTTCTCCCATGCCGGTTAGGGATATAATTAGGGTTGCTCGGAAAAATCGAACCCGAAGGGTCCAGTTGCATGTGGGGCTGCGTAAAGGCTCCCCTGGGAACTTTAGATGTACCCAAAGCCTTCCTTTTAGGGCACTTTTGGATGGTCCGAAGGTGCTCGCAACGCATTTCCTGGGGCCTGATTTTTCACTCGTCTCCGATGACGGCTAGGGCTACGTTTAGGTTTGCTCAGGAACAGCGAACTCCGAGGGTCCAGTTGCATGTGGGGCTGCGTTAAGGCTCCCCTGGGGAGTTCACTTGTACCCAAAGCCTTCCTTTGGGGGCACTTTTGGATGGGCGAAAGGGCTCGGAACGCATTACCTGGGGCCTGATTTTTCACACGTCTCCGATGACGGCTAGGGCTACGTTTAGGTTTGCTCAGGAACAGCGAACCCGGAGGGTCCAGTTGCATGTGGGGCTGCGTAAAGGCTCCCCTGGGGAGTTCACTTGTACCCAAAGCCTTCCTTTGGGGGCACTTTTGGATATTCCGAAGGGGCTCGCAACGCATTTCCTGGGGCCTGATTTTTCACTTGTCTCCGATGACGGCTAGGGCTACGTTTAGGTTTGCTCAGGAACAGCGAACGCCGAGGGTCCAGTGTCATGTGGGGCTGCGTAAAGGCTCCCCTGGGGAGTTCACTTGTACCCAAAGCCTTCCTTTGGGGGCACTTTTGGATGGGCAAAAAGTGCTCGCAACGCATTTCCTGGGGCCTGATTTTTCAGTGGTCTCTCATGACGGCTAGGGCTACGTTTAGGTTTGCTCATGAACAGTGAACCCGGAGGGTCCAGTTGCATGTGGGGCTGCGTAAAGGCTCCCCTGGGGAGTTCTCTTGTACCCAAAGCCTTCCTTTGGGGGCACTTTTGGATGGGCGAAAAGGGCTCGCAACGCATTTCCTGGGGCTTGATTTTTCATTCGTCTTCGATGCCGTCTAGGGCTATGTTTAGGGATGCTCGGAAACAGCGAACCCGGAGGGTCCAGTTGCATGTGGGGCTGCGTAAAGGCTCCCCTGGGGAGTTCACTTGTACCCAAAGCCTTCCTTTGGTGACACTTTTGGATGGTCCAAAGGGGCTTGCAACGCGTTTTCTGGGGCCCGGGTTTTCAGTCTTCTCCCATGCCGGCTAGTGATATATTTAGGTTTACCTGGATAAATCGAACCCGGAGAGTCCAGTTGCATGTGGGGCTGCGTAAAGGCTCCCCTGGGGAGTTCACTTGTATCCAAAGCCTTCCTTTGGGGGCACTTTTGGATGGGCGAAAAGGGCTCGCAACGCATTTCCTGGGGTCTGATTTTTCAGTCGACTTCGATGCCGGCTAGGGCTATGTTTAGGGATGCTCTGAAACATCGAACCCGGAGGGTCCAGTTGCATGTGGGGCTGCGTAAAGGCTCCCCTGGGGAGTTCACTTGTACCCAAAGCCTTCCTTTGGGGGCACTTTTGGATGGGCGAAAAGGGCTCGTAACGCATTTCCTGGGGCCTGATTTTTCAGTCATCTTCGATGCCGGCTAGGGCTATGTTTAGGGCTGCTCGGAAACAGCGAACCCGAAGGGTCCAGTTGCATGTGGGGCTGCGTAAAGGCTCCCCTGGGGAGATCACTTGTACCCAAAGCCTTCCTTTGGTGACACTTTTGGATGGTCCAAAGGGGCTTGCAACGCATTTCCTGGGGCCTGATTTTTCAGTCGTCTCCGATGACGGCTAGGGCTATGTTTAGGTTTGCTCAGGAACAGAGAACCCGGAGGGTCCAGTTGCATGTGGGGCTGCGTAAAGGCTCCCCTGGGGAGTTCTCTTGTACCCAAAGCCTTCCTTTGGTGACACTTTTGGATGGTCCAAAGGGGCTTGCAACGCGTTTTCTGGGGCCCTGGTTTTCAGTCTTCTCCCATGCCGGTTAGGGATATAATTAGGGTTGCTCGGAAAAATCGAACCCGAAGGGTCCAGTTGCATGTGGGGCTGCGTAAAGGCTCCCCTGGGAACTTTAGATGTACCCAAAGCCTTCCTTTGGGGGCACTTTTGGATGGTCCGAAGGTGCTCGCAACGCATTTCCTGGGGCCTGATTTTTCACTCGTCTCCGATGACGGCTAGGGCTACGTTTAGGTTTGCTCAGGAACAGAGAACCCCGAGGGTCCAGTTGCATGTGGGGCTGCGTTAAGGCTCCCCTGGGGAGTTCACTTGTACCCAAAGCCTTCCTTTGGGGGCACTTTTGGATGGGCGAAAAGGGCTCGGAACGCATTACCTGGGGCCTGATTTTTCACACGTCTCCGATGACGGCTAGGGCTACGTTTAGGTTTGCTCAGGAACAGCGAACCCGGAGGGTCCAGTTGCATGTGGGGCTGCGTAAAGGCTCCCCTGGGGAGTTCACTTGTACCCAAAGCCTTCCTTTGGGGGCACTTTTGGATATTCCGAAGGGGCTCGCAACGCATTTCCTGGGGCCTGACTTTTCACTTGTCTCCGATGACGGCTAGGGCTACGTTTAGGTTTGCTCAGGAACAGCGAACGCCGAGGGTCCAGTGTCATGTGGGGCTGCGTAAAGGCTCCCCTGGGGAGTTCACTTGTACCCAAAGCCTTCCTTTGGGGGCACTTTTGGATGGGCAAAAAGTGCTCGCAACGCATTTCCTGGGGCCTGATTTTTCAGTGGTCTCTCATGACGGCTAGGGCTACGTTTAGGTTTGCTCATGAACAGTGAACCCGGAGGGTCCAGTTGCATGTGGGGCTGCGTAAAGGCTCCCCTGGGGAGTTCTCTTGTACCCAAAGCCTTCCTTTGGGGGCACTTTTGGATGGGCGAAAAGGGCTCGCAACGCATTTCCTGGGGCTTGATTTTTCATTCGTCTTCGATGCCGTCTAGGGCTATGTTTAGGGATGCTCGGAAACAGCGAACCCGGAGGGTCCAGTTGCATGTGGGGCTGCGTAAAGGCTCCCCTGGGGAGTTCACTTGTACCCAAAGCCTTCCTTTGGTGACACTTTTGGATGGTCCAAAGGGGCTTGCAACGCGTTTTCTGGGGCCCGGGTTTTCAGTCTTCTCCCATGCCGGCTAGTGATATATTTAGGTTTACCTGGATAAATCGAACCCGGAGAGTCCAGTTGCATGTGGGGCTGCGTAAAGGCTCCCCTGGGGAGTTCACTTGTATCCAAAGCCTTCCTTTGGGGGCACTTTTGGATGGGCGAAAAGGGCTCGTAACGCATTTCCTGGGGCCTGATTTTTCAGTCATCTTCGATGCCGGCTAGGGCTATGTTTAGGGATGTTCTGAAACATCGAACCCGGAGGGTCCAGTTGCATGTGGGGCTGCGTAAAGGCTCCCCTGGGGAGTTCACTTGTACCCAAAGCCTTCCTTTGGGGGCACTTTTGGATGGGCGAAAAGGGCTCGTAACGCATTTCCTGGGGCCTGATTTTTCAGTCATCTTCGATGCCGGCTAGGGCTATGTTTAGGGATGCTCGGAAACAGCGAACCCGAAGGGTCCAGTTGCATGTGGGGCTGCGTAAAGGCTCCCCTGGGGAGATCACTTGTACCCAAAGCCTTCCTTTGCGGGCACTGTTGGATGGTCCAAAGGGGCTTGCAACGCATTTCCTGGGGCCTGATTTTTCAGTCGTCTCCGATGACGGCTAGGGCTATGTTTAGGTTTGCTCAGGAACAGAGAACCCGGAGGGTCCAGTTGCATGTGCGGCTGCGTAAAGGCTCCCCTGGGGAGTTCTCTTGTACCCAAATCCTTCCTTTGGTGACACTTTTGGATGGGCGAACATGGGCTTGCAACGCGTTTTCTGGGGCCCGGGTTTTCAGTCTTCTCCCATGCCGGCTAGTGATATATTTAGGGTTGCTCGGAAAAATCGAACCAGAAGGGTCCAGTTGCATGTGGGGCTGCGTAAATGCTCCGCTGGGAACTTTAGATGTACCCAAAGCCTTCCTTTGGGGGCACTTTTGGATGGTCCGAAGGTGCTCGCAACGCATTTCCTGGGGCCTGATTTTTCACTTCTCTCCGATGACGGCTAGGGCTATGTTTAGGTTTGCTCAGGAACAGCGAACCCGGAGGGTCCAGTTGCATGTGGGGCTGCGTAAAGGCTCCCCTGGGGAGTTCACTTGTACCCAAAGCCTTCCTTTGGGGGCACTTTTGGATGGTCCGAAGGGGCTTGCAACGCATTTCCTGGGGCCTGATTTTTCACTTGTCTCCGATGACGGCTAGGGCTACGTTTAGGTTTGCTCATGAACAGTGAACCCGGAGGGTCCAGTTGCATGTGGGGCTGCGTAAAGGCTCCCCTGGGGAGTTCTCTTGTACCCAAAGCCTTCCTTTGGGGGCACTTTTGGATATTCCGAAGGGGCTCGCAACGCATTTCCTGGGGCCTGATTTTTCACTTGTCTCCGATGACGGCTAGGGCTACGTTTAGGTTTGCTCAGGAACAGCGAACGCCGAGGGTCCAGTGTCATGTGGGGCTGCGTAAAGGCTCCCCTGGGGAGTTCACTTGTACCCAAAGCCTTCCTTTGGGGGCACTTTTGGATGGGCAAAAAGTGCTCGGAACGCATTTCCTGGGGCCTGATTTTTCAGTGGTCTCTCATGACGGCTAGGGCTACGTTTAGGTTTGCTCATGAACAGCGAACCCGGAGGGTCCAGTTGCATGTGGGGCTGCGTAAAGGCTCCCCTGGGGAGTTCACTTGTACCCAAAGCCTTCCTTTGGTGACACTTTTGGATGGTCCAAAGGGGCTTGCAACGCGTTTTCTGGGACCCGGGTTTTCAGTCTTCTCCCATGCAGGCTAGTGATATATTTAGGTTTACCCGGATAAATCGAACCCGGAGGGTCCAGTTGCATGTGGGGCTGCGTAAAGGCTCCCCTGGGGAGTTCACTTGTACCCAAAGCCTTCCTTTGGGGGCACTTTTGGATGGGCGAAAAGGGCTCGTAACGCATTTCCTGGGGCCTGATTTTTCAGTCATCTTCGATGCCGGCTAGGGCTATGTTTAGGGATGCTCGGAAACAGCGAACCCGAAGGGTCCAGTTGCATGTGGGGCTGCGTAAAGGCTCCCCTGGGGAGATCACTTGTACCCAAAGCCTTCCTTTGCGGGCACATTTGGATGGGCGAAAAGGGCTCGCAACGCATTTCCTGGGTTCTGATTTTTCAGTCGTCTTCGATGCCGGCTAGGGCTATGTTTAGGGATGCTCGGAAACAGCGAACCCGGAGGGTCCAGTTGCATGTGGGGCTGCGTAAAGGCTCCGCTGGGAACTTTAGATGTACCCAAAGCCTTCCTTTGGGGGCACTTTTGGATGGTCCGAAGGTGCTCGCAACGCATTTCCTGGGGCCTGATTTTTCACTTCTCTCCGATGACGGCTAGGGCTATGTTTAGGTTCGCTCAGGAACAGCGAACCCGGAGGGTCCAGTTGCATGTGGGGCTGCGTAAAGGCTCCCCTGGGGAGTTCACTTGTACCCAAAGCCTTCCTTTGGGGGCACTTTTGGATGGTCCGAAGGGGCTCGCAACGCATTTCCTGGGGCCTGATTTTTCACTTGTCTCCGATGACGGCTAGGGCTACGTTTAGGTTTGCTCATGAACAGTGAACCCGGAGGGTCCAGTTGCATGTGGGGCTGCGTAAAGGCTCCCCTGGGGAGTTCTCTTGTACCCAAAGCCTTCCTTTGGGGGCACTTTTGGATGGGCAAAAAGGGCTCGCAACGCATTTCCTGGGGCTTGATTTTTCATTCGTCTTCGATGCCGTCTAGGGCTATGTTTAGGGATGCTCGGAAACAGCGAACCTGGAGGGTCCAGTTGCATGTGGGGCTGCGTAAAGGCTCCCCTGGGGAGTTCACTTGTACCCAAAGCCTTCCTTTGGTGACACTTTTGGATGGTCCAAAGGGGCTTGCAACGCGTTTTCTGGGGCCCGGGTTTTCAGTCTTCCCCATGCCGGCTAGTGATATATTTAGGTTTACCCGGATAAATCGAACCCGGAGGGTCCAGTTGCATGTGGGGCTGCGTAAAGGCTCCCCTGGGGAGTTCTCTTGTACCCAAAGCCTTCCTTTGGGGGCACTTTTGGATGGGCGAACAGGGCTCGCAACACATTTCCTGGGGTCTGATTTTTCAGTCGACTTCGATGCCGGCTAGGGCTATGTTTAGGGATGCTCGGAAACAGCGAACCCGGAGGGTCCGGTTGCATGTGGGGCTACGTAAAGACTCCCCTGGGGAGTTCACTTGTACCCAAAGCCTTCCTTTGGGGGCACTTTTGGATGGGCGAAAAGGGCTCGTAACGCATTTCCTGGGGCCTGATTTTTCAGTCGTCTTTGATGCCGGCTAGGGCTATGTTTAGGGATGCTCGGAAACAGCGAACCCGGAGGGTCCGGTTTCATGTGGGGCTACGTAAAGACTCCCCTGGGGAGTTTCACTTGTACCCAAAGCCTTCCTTTGGGGGCACTTTTGGATGGGCGAAAAGGGCTCGTAACGCATTTCCTGGGGTCTGATTTTTCATTCGTCTTCGATGCCGTCTAGGGCTATGTTTAGGGATGCTCGGAAACAGCGAACCCGAAGGGTCCAGTTGCATGTGGGGCTGCGTAAAGGCTCCCCTGGGGAGTTCACTTGTACCCAAAGCCTTCCTTTGCGGGCACTTTTGGATGGGCGAAAAGGGCTCGCAACGCATTTCCTGGGGCCTGATTTTTCAGTCGTCTTCGATGCCGTCTAGGGCTATGTTTAGGGATGCAAGGAAACAGCGAACCCGGAGGGTCCAGTTGCATGTGGGGCTGCGTAAAGGCTACCCAGGGGAGTTCTCTTGTATCCAAAGCCTTCCTTTGGGGGCACTTTTGGATGGTCCAAACGGGCTCGCAACGCATTTCCTGGGGCCTCATTTTTCACTCGTCTCCGATGACGGCTAGGGCTACGTTTAGGTTTGCTCATGAACAGAGAACCCGGAGGGTCCAGTTGCATGTGGGGCTGCGTAAAGGCTCCCCTGGGGAGTTCACTTGTATCCAAAGCCTTCCTTTGGGGGCACTTTTGGATGGTCCAAAGGGGCTTGCAACGCATTTCCTGGGGCCTGATTTTTCAGTCGTCATCGATGCCGGCTAGGGCTATGTTTAGGGATGCTCGGAAAGAGCGAACCCGGAGGGTCCAGTTGCATGTGGGGCTGCGTAAAGGCTCCCCTGGGGAGTTCTCTTGTACCCAAAGCCTTCCTTTGGGGGCACTTTTGGATGGGCGAAAAGGGCTCGCAACGCATTTCCTGGGGCTTGATTTTTCATTCGTCTTCGATGCCGTCTAGGGCTATGTTTAGGGATGCTCGGAAACAGCGAACCCGGAGGGTCCAGTTGCATGTGGGGCTGCGTAAAGGCTCCCCTGGGGAGTTCACTTGTACCCAAAGCCTTCCTTTGGTGACACTTTTGGATGGTCCAAAGGGGCTTGCAACGCGTTTTCTGGGGCCCGGGTTTTCAGTCTTCTCCCATGCCGGCTAGTGATATATTTAGGTTTACCCGGATAAATCGAACCCGGAGGGTCCAGTTGCATGTGGGGCTGCGTAAAGGCTCCCCTGGGGAGTTCACTTGTACCCAAAGCCTTCCTTTGGGGGCACTTTTGGATGGGCGAACAGGGCTCGCAACGCATTTCCTGGGGTCTGATTTTTCAGTCGACTTCGATGCCGGCTAGGGATATGTTTAGGGATGCTCGGAAACATCGAACCCGGAGGGTCCGGTTGCATGTGGGGTTGTGTAAAGGCTCCCCTGGGGAGTTCACTTGTACCCAAAGCCTTCCTTTGGGGGCACTTTTGGATGGGCGAAAAGGGCTCGTAACGCATTTCCTGGGGCTTGATTTTTCAGTCATCTTCAATGCCGGCTAGGGCTATGTTTAGGGATGCTCGGAAACAGCGAACCCGGAGGGTCCAGTTGCATGTGGGGCTGCGTAAAGGCTCCCCTGGGGAGTTCACTTGTACCCAAAGCCTTCCTTTGGTGATACTTTTGGATGGTCCAAAGGGGCTTGCAACGCGTTTTCTGGGGCCCGGGTTTTCAGTCTTCTCACCTGCCGGCTAGTGATATATTTAGGTTTACCCGGAAAAATCGAACCCGGAGGGTCCAGTTGCATGTGGGGCTGCGTAAAGGCTCCGCTGCGGAGATCACTTGTACCCAAAGCCTTCCTTTGAGGGCACTTTTGGATGGTCCAAAGGGGCTTGCAACGCATTTCCTGGGGCCTGATTTTTCAGTCGTCTTTGATGACGTCTAGGGCTATGTTTAGGGATGCTCGGAAACAGCGAACCCGGAGGGTCCAGTTGCATGTGGGGCTGCGTAAAGGCTCCCCTGGGGAGTTCACTTGTACCCAAAGCCTTCCTTTGGGGGCACTTTTGGATGGACGAAAAGGGCTCGCAACGCATTTCCTGGGGCCTGATTTCTCAGTCGTCTTCGATGCCCGCTAGGGATATGTTTAGGGATGCTCGGAAACATCGAACCCGGAGGGTCCAGTTGCATGTGGGGCTGCGTAAAGGCTCCCCTGGGGAGTTCACTTGTACCCAAAGCCTTCCTTTGCGGGCACTTTTGGATGGTCCAAAGGGGCTTGCAACGCATTTCCTGGGGCCTGATTTTTCAGTCGTCTCTGATGACGGCTAGGGCTATGTTTAGGGATGCTCGGAAACATCGAACCCGGAGGGTCCGGTTGCATGTGTGGCTGCGTAAAGGCTCCCCTGGGGAGTTCTCTTATACCCAAAGCCTTCCTTTGGTGACACTTTTGGATGGTCCAAAGGGGCTTGCAACGCGTTTTCTGGGGCCCTGGTTTTCAGTCTTCTCCCATGCCGGTTAGGGATATAATTAGGGTTGCTCGGAAAAATCGAACCAGAAGGGTCCAGTTGCATGTGGGGCTGCGTAAAGGCTCTGCTGGGAACTTTAGATGTACCCAAAGCCTTCCTTTGGGGGAACTTTTGGATGGTCCGAAGGTGCTCGCAACGCATTTCCTGGGGTCTGATTTTTCAGTCGACTTCGATGCCGTCTAGGGCTATGTTTAGGGATGCTCGGAAACATCGAACCCGGAGGGTCCGGTTGCATGTGGGGCTGTGTAAAGGCTCCCCTGGGGAGTTCACTTGTACCCAAAGCCTTCTTTTGGGGGCACTTTTGGATGGGCGAAAAGGGCTCGGAACGCATTTCCTGGGGCCTGATTTTTCACTCGTCTCCGAAGACGGCTAGGGCTACGTTTAGGTTTGCTCAGGAACAGCGAACCTGGAGTGTCCAGTTGCATGTGGGGCTGCGTAAAGGCTCCCCTGGGGAGTTCACTTGTACCCAAAGCCTTCCTTTGCGGGCACTTTTGGATGGGCGAAAAGGGCTCGGAACGCATTTCCTGGGGCCTGATTTTTCACTCGTCTCCGAAGACGGCTAGTGCTACGTTTAGGTTTGCTCATGAACAGAGAACCCGGAGGGTCCAGTTGCATGTGGGGCTGCGTAAAGGCTCCCCTGGGGAGTTCTCTTGTACCCAAAGCCTTCCTTTGGTGACACTTTTGGGTGGTCCAAAGGGGCTTGCAGCGCGTTTTCTGGGGCCCGGGTTTTCAGTCTTCTCCCATGCCGGCTAGTGATATATATAGGGTTGCTCGGAAAAATTGAAGCCGGAGGGTCCAGTTGTATGTGGGGCTGCGTAAAGGCTCCCCTGGGGAGTTCACTTGTACCCAAATCCTTTCTTTGGGGGCACTTTTGGATGGGCGAAAAGGGCTCGTAACGCATTTCCTGGGGCCTGACTTTTCAGTCGTCATCGATGCCGGCTAGGGTTATGTTTAGGGATGCTCGGAAACAGCGAACCCGGAGAGTCCAGTTGCATGTGGGGCTGCGTAAAGGCTCCCCTGGGGAGTTCTCTTGTACCCAAAGCCTTCCTTTGGGGGCACTTTTGGATATTCCGAAGGGGCTCGCAACGCATTTCCTGGGGCCTGACTTTTCAGTCGTCATCGATGCCGGCTAGGGTTATGTTTAGGGATGCTCGGAAACAGCGAACGCCGAGGGTCCAGTGTCATGTGGGGCTGCGTAAAGGCTCCCCTGGGGAGTTCACTTGTACCCAAAGCCTTCCTTTGGGGGCACTTTTGGATGGGCAAAAAGTGCTTGGAACGCATTTCCTGGGGCCTGATTTTTCAGTGGTCTCTCATGACGGCTAGGGCTACGTTTAGGTTTGCTCAGGAACAGTGAACCCGGAGGGTCCAGTTTCATGTGGGGCTGCGTAAAGGCTCCCCTGGGGAGTTCACTTGTACCCAAAGCCTTCCTTTGGGGGCACTTTTGGATGGGCAAAAAGTGCTTGGAACGCATTTCCTGGGGCCTGATTTTTCAGTGGTCTCTCATGACGGCTAGGGCTACGTTTAGGTTTGCTCAGGAAGAGCGAACCTGGAGTGTCCAGTTGCATCTGGGGCTGCGTAAAGGCTCCCCTGGGGAGTTCACTTGTACCCAAAGCCTTCCTTTGCGGGCACTTTTGGATGGGCGAAAAGGGCTCGGAACGCATTTCCTGGGGCCTGATTTTTCACTCGTCTCCGAAGACGGCTAGGGCTACGTTTAGGTTTGCTCATGAACAGAGAACCCGGAGGGTCCAGTTGCATGTGGGGCTGCGTAAAGGCTCCCCTGGGGAGTTCTCTTGTACCCAAAGCCTTCCTTTGGTGACACTTTTGGATGGTCCAAAGGGGCTTGCAACGCGTTTTCTGGGGCCCGGGTTTTCAGTCTTCTCCCATGCCGGCTAGTGATATATTTAGGTTTACCCGGATAAATCGAACCCGGAGGGTCCGGTTGCATGTGGGGCTGCGTAAAGGCTCCCCTGGGGAGTTCTCTTGTACCCAAAGCCTTCCTTTGGGGGCACTTTTGGATGGGCGAAAAGGGCTCGTAACGCATTTCCTGGGGCCTGATTTTTCAGTCATCTTCGATGCCGGCTAAGGCTATGTTTAGGGATGCTCGGAAACAGCGAACCCGGAGGGTCCAGTTGCATGTGGGGCTGCGTAAAGGCTCCCCTGGGGAGTTCTCTTGTACCCAAAGCCTTCCTTTGGGGGCACTTTTGGATGGGCGAAAAGTGCTCGCAACGCATTTCCTGGGGCTTGATTTTTCATTCGTCTTCGATGCCGTCTAGGGCTATGTTTAGGGATGCTCGGAAACAGCGAACCCGGAGGGTCCAGTTGCATGTGGGGCTGCGTAAAGGCTCCCCTGGGGAGTTCACTTGTACCCAAAGCCTTCCTTTGGTGACACTTTTGGATGGTCCAAAGGGGCTTGCAACGCGTTTTCTGGGGTCTGATTTTTCAGTCGTCATCGATGCCGGCTAGGGCTATGTTTAGGGATGCTCTGAAACAACGAACCGGGAGGGTCCAGTTGCATGTGGGGCTACGTAAAGGCTCCCCTGGGGAGTTCACTTGTACCCAAAGCCTTCCTTTGGGGGCACTTTTGGATGGGCGAAAAGGGCTCGTAACGCATTTCCTGGGGCCTGATTTTTCAGTCATCTTCAATGCCGGCTAGGGTTATGTTTAGGGATGCTCGGAAAAAGCGAACCCGAAGGGTCCAGTTGCATGTGGGGCTGCGTAAAGGCTCCCCTGGGGAGATCACTTGTACCCAAAGCCTTCCTTTGCGGGCACTTTTGGATGTTCCAAAGGGGCTTGCAACGCATTTCTTGGGGTCTGATTTTTCAGTCGTCTCCGATGACGGCTAGGGCTATGTTTAGGTTTGCTCATGAACAGAGAACTTGGAGGGTCCAGTTGCATGTGGGGCTGCGTAAAGGCTCCCCTGGGGAGATCACTTGTACCCAAAGCCTTCCTTTGGGGGCACTTTTGGATGGGCGAAAAGGGCTCGCAACGCATTTCCTGGGGCTTGATTTTTCATTCGTCTTCAATGCCGTCTAGGGCTATGTTTAGGGATGCTCGGAAACAGCGAACCCGGAGGGTCCAGTTGCATGTGGGGCTGCGTTAAGGCTCCCCTGGGGAGTTCACTTGTACCCAAAGCCTTCCTTTGGTGAAACTTTTGGATGGTCCAAAGGGGCTTGCAACGCGTTTTCTGGGGCCCGGGTTTTCAGTCTTCTCCCATGCCGGCTAGTGATATATTTAGGTTTACCCGGATAAATCGAACCCGGAGGGTCCAGTTGCATGTGGGGCTGCGTAAAGGCTCCCCTGGGGAGTTCTCTTGTACCCAAAGCCTTCCTTTGGGGGCACTTTTGGATGGGCGAACAGGGCTCGCAACGCATTTCCTGGGGTCTGATTTTTCAGTCGACTTCGATGCCGGCTAGGGCTATGTTTAGGGATGCTCGGAAACATCGAACCCGGAGGGTCCGGTTGCATGTGGGGCTGCGTAAAGGCTCCCCTGGGGAGTTCTCTTGTACCCAAAGCCTTCCTTTGGGGGCACTTTTGGATGGGCGAAAAGGGCTCGTAACGCATTTCCTGGGGCCTGATTTTTCAGTCATCTTCGATGCCGGCTAAGGCTATGTTTAGGGATGCTCGGAAACAGCGAACCCGGAGGGTCCAGTTGCATGTGGGGCTGCGTAAAGGCTCCCCTGGGGAGTTCACTTGTACCCAAAGCCTTCCTTTGCGGGCACTTTTGGATGGGCGAAAAGGGCTCGCAACGCATTTCCTGGGTCCTGATTTTTCAGTCGTCTTTGATGCCGTCTAGGGCTATGTTTAGGGATGCTCGGAAACAGCGAACCCGGAGGGTCCAGTTGCATGTGGGGCTGCGTAAAGGCTCCCCTGGGGAGTTCTCTTGTATCCAAAGCCTTCCTTTGGGGGCACTTTTGGATGGTCCAAACGGGCTCGCAACGCATTTCCTGGGGCCTCATTTTTCACTCGTCTCCGATGACGGCTAGGGCTACGTTTAGGTTTGCTCATGAACAGAGAACCTGGAGGGTCCAGTTGCATGTGGGGCTGCGTAAAGGCTCCCCTGGGGAGTTCACTTGTACACAAAGCCTTCCTTTGGGGGAACTTTTGGATGGTCCAAAGGGTCTTGCAACGCATTTCCTGGGGCCTGATTTTTCAGTCGTCATCGATGCCGGCTAGGGCTATGTTTAGGGATGCTCGGAAAGAGCGAACCCGGAGGGTCCAGTTGCATGTGGGGCTGCGTAAAGGCTCCCCTGGGGAGTTCAGTTGTACCCAAAGCCTTCCTTTGGTGACACTTTTGGATGGGCGAAAAGGGCTCGCAACGCATTTCCTGGGGCTTGATTTTTCATTCGTCTTCGATGCCGTCTAGGGATATGTTTAGGAATGCTCGGAAACATCGAACCCGGAGGGTCCAGTTGCATGTGGGGCTGCGTAAAGGCTCCCCTGGGGAGTTCACTTGTACCCAAAGCCTTTCTTTGGAAGCAATTTAGGATGGGCGAAAAGGGCTCGCAACGCATTTCCTGGGGCCTGATTTTTCACTCGTCTCCGATGACGGCTAGGGCTACGTTTAGTTTTGCTCAGGAACAGCGAACCCGGAGGGTCCAGTTGCATGTGGGGCTGCGTTAAGGCTCCCCTGGGGAGTTCACTTGTACCCAAAGCCTTCCTTTGGGGGCACTTTTGGATGGGCAAAAAGTGCTCGGAACGCATTTCCTGGGGCCTGATTTTTCAGTGGTCTCTCATGACGGCTAGGGCTACGTTTAGGTTTGCTCATGAACAGTGAACCCAGAGGGTCCAGTTGCATGTGGGGCTGCGTAAAGGCTCCCCTGGGGAGTTCTCTTGTACCCAAAGCCTTCCTTTGGGGGCACTTTTGGATGGGCGAAAAGGGCTCGCAACTCATTTCCTGGGGCTTGATTTTTCATTCGTCTTCGATGCCGTCTAGGGCTATGTTTAGGGATGCTCGGAAACAGCGAACCCGGAGGGTCCAGTTGCATGTGGGGCTGCGTAAAGGCTCCCCTGGGGAGTTCACTTGTACCCAAAGCCTTCCTTTGGGGGCACTTTTGGATGGGCGAAAAGGGCTCGTAACGCATTTCCTGGGGCCTGATTTTTCAGTCATCTTCAATGCCGGCTAGGGTTATGTTTAGGGATGCTCGGAAAAAGCGAACCCGAAGGGTCCAGTTGCATGTGGGGCTGCGTAAAGGCTCCCCTGGGGAGATCACTTGTACCCAAAGCCTTCCTTTGCGGGCACTTTTGGATGTTCCAAAGGGGCTTGCAACGCATTTCTTGGGGTCTGATTTTTCAGTCGTCTCCGATGACGGCTAGGGCTATGTTTAGGTTTGCTCATGAACAGAGAACTTGGAGGGTCCAGTTGCATGTGGGGCTGCGTAAAGGCTCCCCTGGGGAGATCACTTGTACCCAAAGCCTTCCTTTGGGGGCACTTTTGGATGGGCGAAAAGGGCTCGCAACGCATTTCCTGGGGCTTGATTTTTCATTCGTCTTCAATGCCGTCTAGGGCTATGTTTAGGGATGCTCGGAAACAGCGAACCCGGAGGGTCCAGTTGCATGTGGGGCTGCGTTAAGGCTCCCCTGGGGAGTTCACTTGTACCCAAAGCCTTCCTTTGGTGAAACTTTTGGATGGTCCAAAGGGGCTTGCAACGCGTTTTCTGGGGCCCGGGTTTTCAGTCTTCTCCCATGCCGGCTAGTGATATATTTAGGTTTACCCGGATAAATCGAACCCGGAGGGTCCAGTTGCATGTGGGGCTGCGTAAAGGCTCCCCTGGGGAGTTCTCTTGTACCCAAAGCCTTCCTTTGCGGGCACTTTTGGATGGGCGAACAGGGCTCGCAACGCATTTCCTGGGGTCTGATTTTTCAGTCGACTTCGATGCCGGCTAGGGCTATGTTTAGGGATGCTCGGAAACATCGAACCCGGAGGGTCCGGTTGCATGTGGGGCTGCATAAAGGCTCCCCTGGGGAGTTCTCTTGTACCCAAAGCCTTCCTTTGGGGGCACTTTTGGATGGGCGAAAAGGGCTCGTAACGCATTTCCTGGGGCCTGATTTTTCAGTCATCTTCGATGCCGGCTAAGGTTATGTTTAGGGATGCTCGGAAACAGCGAACCCGGAGGGTCCAGTTGCATGTGGGGCTGCGTAAAGGCTCCGCTGCGGAGATCACTTGTACCCAAAGCCTTCCTTTGCGGGCACTTTTGGATGGGCGAAAAGAGCTCGCAACGCATTTCCTGGGTCCTGATTTTTCAGTCGTCTTTGATGCCGTCTAGGGCTATGTTTAGGGATGCTCGGAAACAGCGAACCCGGAGGGTCCAGTTGCATGTGGGGCTGCGTAAAGGCTACCCAGGGGAGTTCTCTTGTATCCAAAGCCTTCCTTTGGGGGCACTTTTGGATGGTCCAAACGGGCTCGCAACGCATTTCCTGGGGCCTCATTTTTCACTCGTCTCCGATGAAGGCTAGGGCTACGTTTAGGTTTGCTCATGAACAGAGAACCTGGAGGGTCCAGTTGCATGTGGGGCTGCGTAAAGGCTCCCCTGGGGAGTTCACTTGTACACAAAGCCTTCCTTTGGGGGAACTTTTGGATGGTCCAAAGGGGCTTGCAACGCATTTCCTGGGGCCTGATTTTTCAGTCGTCATCGATGCCGGCTAGGGCTATGTTTAGGGATGCTCGGAAAGAGCGAACCCGGAGGGTCCAGTTGCATGTGGGGCTGCGTAAAGGCTCCCCTGGGGAGTTCACTTGTACCCAAAGCCTTCCTTTGGTGACACTTTTGGATGGGCGAAAAGGGCTCGCAACGCATTTCCTGGGGCTTGATTTTTCATTCGTCTTCGATGCCGTCTAGGGATATGTTTAGGGATGCTCGGAAACAGCGAACCCGGAGGGTCCAGTTGCATGTGGGGCTGCGTAAAGGCTCCCCTGGGGAGTTCACTTGTACCCAAAGCCTTCCTTTGGTGACACTTTTGGATGGTCCAAAGGGGTTTGCAACGCGTTTTCTGGGGCCCGGGTTTTCAGTCTTCTCCCATGCCGGCTAGTGATATATTTAGGTTTACCCGGATAAATCGAACCCGGAGGGTCCAGTTGCATGTGGGGCTGCGTAAAGGCTCCCCTGGGGAGTTCACTTGTACCCAAAGCCTTCCTTTGGGGGCACTTTTGGATGGGCGAACAGGGCTCGCAACGCATTTCCTGGGGTCTGATTTTTCAGTTGACTTCGATGCCGGCTAGGGCTATGTTTAGGGATGCTCGGAAACATCGAACCCGGAGGGTCCAGTTGCATGTGGGGCTGTGTAAAGGCTCCCCTGGGGAGTTCACTTGTACCCAAAGCCTTCCTTTGGGGGCACTTTTGGATGGGCGAACAGGGCTCGCAACGCATTTCCTGGGGCCTGATTTTTCAGTCATCTTCGATGCCGGCTAGGGCTGTGTTTAGGGATGCTCGGAAACAGCGAACCCGAAGGGTCCAGTTGCATGTGGGGCTGCGTAAAGGCTCCCCTGGGGAGTTCACTTGTACCCAAAGCCTTCCTTTTGTGATACTTTTGGATGGTCCAAAGGGGCTTGCAACGCGTTTTCTGGGGCCGGGGTTTTCAGTCTTCTCCCATGCCGGCTAGTGATATATTTAGGGTTTACCCGGAAAAATCGAACCCGGAGGGTCCAGTTGCATGTGGGGCTGCGTAAAGGCTCCCCTGGGGAGTTCACTTGTACCCAAAGCCTTCCTTTGGGGGCACATTTGGATGGGCGAAAAGGGCTTGCAACGCACTTCCTGGGGCCTGATTTTTCAGTCATCTTCGATGCCGTCTAGGGCTATGTTTAGGGATGCTCGGAAACAGCGAACCCGGAGAGTCCAGTTGCATGTGGGGCTGCGTAAAGGCTCCCCTGGGGAGTTCACTTGTACCCAAAGCCTTCCTTTGCGGGCACTTTTGGATGGGCGAAAAGGGCTCGGAACGCATTTCCTGGGGCCTGATTTTTCACTCGTCTCCGAAGGCGGCTAGGGCTACGTTTAGGTTTGCTCATGAACAGAGAACCCGGAGGGTCCAGTTGCATGTGGGGCTGCGTAAAGGCTCCCCTGGGGAGTTCTCTTGTACCCAAAGCCTTCCTTTGGTGACACTTTTGGATGGTCCAAAGGGGCTTGCAACGCGTTTTCTGGGGCCCGGGTTTTCAGTCTTCTCCCATGCCGGCTAGTGATATATATAGGGTTGCTCGGAAAAATTGAACCCGGAGGGTCCAGTTGTATGTGGGGCTGCGTAAAGGCTCCCCTGGGGAGTTCACTTGTACCCAAAGCCTTCCTTTGGGGGCACTTTTGGATGGTCCAAAGGGGCTCGGAACGCATTTCCTCGGGCCTGATTTTTCACTCGTCTCCGATGACGGCTAGGGCTACGTTTAGGTTTGCTCAGGAACAGCGAACGCCGAGGGTCCAGTGTCATGTGGGGCTGCGTAAAGGCTCCCCTGGGGAGTTCACTTGTACCCAAAGCCTTCCTTTGGGGGCACTTTTGGATGGGCGAAAAGGGCTCGTAACACATTTCCTGGGGCCTGACTTTTCAGTCGTCATCGATGCCGGCTAGGGCTATGTTTAGGGATGCTCGGAAACAGCGAACCCGGAGGATCCAGTTGCATGTGGGGCTGCGTAAAGGCTCCCCTGGGGAGTTCACTTGTACCCAAAGCCTTCCTTTGGTGAAACTTTTCGATGGGCGAAAAGGGCTCGCAACGCATTTCCTGGGGCATGATTTTTCAGTCATCTTCGATGCCGGCTAGGGCTATGTTTAGGGATGTTCGGAAACAGCGAACCCGGAGGGTCCAGTTGCATGTGGGGCTGCGTAAAGGCTCCCCTGGGGAGTTCACTTGTACCCAAAGCATTCCTTTGGGGGCACTTTTGGATGGGCGAAAAGGGCTCGCAACGCATTTCCTGGGGCCTGATTTTTCAGTCGTCATCGATGCTGGCTAGGGCTATGTTTAGGGATGCTCGGAAACAGCGAACCCGGAGGGTCCAGTTGCATGTGGGGCTGCGTAAAGGCTCCCCTGGGGAGTTCACTTGTACCCAAAGCCTTCCTTTGGGAGCACTTTTGGATGGGCGAAAAGGGCTCGCAACGCATTTCCTAGGGCCTGATTTTTCACTCGTCTCCGAAGACGGCTAGGGCTACGTTTAGGTTTGCTCAGGAACAGAGAACCTGGAGGGTCCAGTTGCATGTGGGGCTGCGTAAAGGCTCCCCTGGGGAGATCACTTGTACCCAAAGCCTTCCTTTGCGGGCACTTTTGGATGGTCCAAAGTTGCTTAAAACGCATTTCCTGGGGCCTGATTTTTCAGTCGTCTCCGATGACGGCTAGGGCTACATTTAGGTTTGCTCATGAACAGAGAACCCGGAGGGTCCAGTTGCATGTGGGGCTGCGTAAAGGCTCCCTGGGGAGTTCACTTGTACCCAAAGCCTTCCTTTGCGGGCACTTTTGGATGGTCCAAAGGGGCTTGAAACGCATTTCCTGGGGCCTGATTTTTCACTCGTCTCCGATGACGGCTAGGGCTACGTCTAGGTTTGCTCAGGAACAGCGAACCCGGAGGGTCCAGTTGCATGTGGGGCTGCGTAAAGGCTCCCCTGGGGAGTTCACTTGTATCCAAAGCCTTCCTTTGGGGGCACTTTTGGATGGGCGAAAAGGGCTCGTAACGCATTTCCTGGGGCCTGAGTTTTCAGTCGTCATCGATGCCGGCTAGGGCTATGTTTAGGGATGCTCGGAAACAGCGAACCAGGAGGATCCAGTTGCATGTGGGGCTGCGTAAAGGCTCCCCTGGGGAGTTCACTTGTACCCAAAGCCTTCCTTTGGGGGCACTTTTGGATGGGCGAAAAGGGCTTTCAACGCACTTCCTGGGGCCTGATTTTTCATTCGTCTTCGATGCCGTCTAGCGCTATGTTTAGGGATGCTCGGAAACAGCGAACCCGGAGGGTCCAGTTGCATGTGGGGCTGCGTAAAGGCTCCCCTGGGGAGTTCACTTGTACCCAAACTCTTCCTTTGGGGGCACTTTTGGATGGGCGAAAAGGGCTCGCAACGCATTTCCTGGGGCCTGATTTTTCACTCGTCTCCGATGACGGCTAGGGCTACGTTTAGGTTTGCTCAGGAACAGCGAACCTGGAGGGTCCAGTTGCATGTGGGGCTGCGTAAAGGCTCCCCTGGGGAGATCACTTGTACCCAAAGCCTTCCTTTGCGGGCACTTTTGGATGGTCCAAAGGGGCTTACAACGCATTTCCTGGGGCCTGATTTTTCAGTCGTCTCTGATGACGGCTAGGGCTACGTTTAGGTTTGCTCATGAACAGAGAACCCGGAGGGTCCAGTTGCATGTGGGGCTGCGTAAAGGCTCCCCTGGGGAGTTCTCTTGTACCCAAAGCCTTCCTTTGGTGACACTTTTGGGTGGTCCAAAGGGGCTTGCAGCGCGTTTTCTGGGGCCCGGGTTTTCAGTCTTCTCCCATGCCGGCTAGTGATATATATAGGGTTGCTCGGAAAAATTGAAGCCGGAGGGTCCAGTTGTATGTGGGGCTGCGTAAAGGCTCCCCTGCGGAGTTCACTTGTACCCAAATCCTTTCTTTGGGGGCACTTTTGGATGGGCGAAAAGGGCTCGTAACGCATTTCCTGGGGCCTGACTTTTCAGTCGTCATCGATGCCGGCTAGGGTTATGTTTAGGGATGCTCGGAAACAGCGAACCCGGAGGGTCCAGTTGCATGTGGGGCTGCGTAAAGGCTCCCCTGGGGAGTTCTCTTGTACCCAAAGCCTTCCTTTGGGGGCACTTTTGGATATTCCGAAGGGGCTCGCAACGCATTTCCTGGGGCCTGACTTTTCAGTCGTCATCGATGCCGGCTAGGGTTATGTTTAGGGATGCTCGGAAACAGCGAACGCCGAGGGTCCAGTGTCATGTGGGGCTGCGTAAAGGCTCCCCTGGGGAGTTCACTTGTACCCAAAGCCTTCCTTTGCGGGCACTTTTGGATGGGCGAAAAGGGCTCGGAACGCATTTCCTGGGGCCTGATTTTTCACTCGTCTCCGAAGACGGCTAGGGCTACGTTTAGGTTTGCTCATGAACAGAGAACCCGGAGGGTCCAGTTGCATGTGGGGCTGCGTAAAGGCTCCCCTGGGGAGTTCTCTTGTACCCAAAGCCTTCCTTTGGTGACACTTTTGGATGGTCCAAAGGGGCTTGCAACGCGTTTTCTGGGGCCCGGGTTTTCAGTCTTCTCCCATGCCGGCTAGTGATATATATAGGGTTGCTCGGAAAAATTGAACCCGGAGGGTCCAGTTGTATGTGGGGCTGCGTAAAGGCTCCCCTGGGGAGTTCACTTGTACCCAAAGCCTTCCTTTGGGGGCACTTTTGGATGGGCGAAAAGGGCTCGCAACGCATTTCCTGGGGCCTGATTTTTCAGTCGTCATCGATGCTGGCTAGGGCTATGTTTAGGGATGCTCGGAAACAGCGAACCCGGAGGGTCCAGTTGCATGTGGGGCTGCGTAAAGGCTCCCCTGGGGAGTTCACTTGTACCCAAAGCCTTCCTTTGGGAGCACTTTTGGATGGGCGAAAAGGGCTCGCAACGCATTTCCTAGGGCCTGATTTTTCACTCGTCTCCGAAGACGGCTAGGGCTACGTTTAGGTTTGCTCAGGAACAGAGAACCTGGAGGGTCCAGTTGCATGTGGGGCTGCGTAAAGGCTCCCCTGGGGAGATCACTTGTACCCAAAGCCTTCCTTTGCGGGCACTTTTGGATGGTCCAAAGTTGCTTAAAACGCATTTCCTGGGGCCTGATTTTTCAGTCGTCTCCGATGACGGCTAGGGCTACATTTAGGTTTGCTCATGAACAGAGAACCCGGAGGGTCCAGTTGCATGTGGGGCTGCGTAAAGGCTCCCCTGGGGAGTTCACTTGTACCCAAAGCCTTCCTTTGCGGGCACTTTTGGATGGTCCAAAGGGGCTTGAAACGCATTTCCTGGGGCCTGATTTTTCACTCGTCTCCGATGACGGCTAGGGCTACGTCTAGGTTTGCTCAGGAACAGCGAACCCGGAGGGTCCAGTTGCATGTGGGGCTGCGTAAAGGCTCCCCTGGGGAGTTCACTTGTATCCAAAGCCTTCCTTTGGGGGCACTTTTGGATGGGCGAAAAGGGCTCGTAACGCATTTCCTGGGGCCTGAGTTTTCAGTCGTCATCGATGCCGGCTAGGGCTATGTTTAGGGATGCTCGGAAACAGCGAACCAGGAGGATCCAGTTGCATGTGGGGCTGCGTAAAGGCTCCCCTGGGGAGTTCACTTGTACCCAAAGCCTTCCTTTGGGGGCACTTTTGGATGGGCGAAAAGGGCTTTCAACGCACTTCCTGGGGCCTGATTTTTCATTCGTCTTCGATGCCGTCTAGCGCTATGTTTAGGGATGCTCGGAAACAGCGAACCCGGAGGGTCCAGTTGCATGTGGGGCTGCGTAAAGGCTCCCCTGGGGAGTTCACTTGTACCCAAACTCTTCCTTTGGGGGCACTTTTGGATGGGCGAAAAGGTCTCGCAACGCATTTCCTGGGGCCTGATTTTTCACTCGTCTCCGATGACGGCTAGGGCTACGTTTAGGTTTGCTCAGGAACAGCGAACCTGGAGGGTCCAGTTGCATGTGGGGCTGCGTAAAGGCTCCCCTGGGGAGATCACTTGTACCCAAAGCCTTCCTTTGCGGGCACTTTTGGATGGTCCAAAGGGGCTTACAACGCATTTCCTGGGGCCTGATTTTTCAGTCGTCTCTGATGACGGCTAGGGCTACGTTTAGGTTTGCTCATGAACAGAGAACCCGGAGGGTCCAGTTGCATGTGGGGCTGCGTAAAGGCTCCCCTGGGGAGTTCTCTTGTACCCAAAGCCTTCCTTTGGTGACACTTTTGGGTGGTCCAAAGGGGCTTGCAGCGCGTTTTCTGGGGCCCGGGTTTTCAGTCTTCTCCCATGCCGGCTAGTGATATATATAGGGTTGCTCGGAAAAATTGAAGCCGGAGGGTCCAGTTGTATGTGGGGCTGCGTAAAGGCTCCCCTGCGGAGTTCACTTGTACCCAAATCCTTTCTTTGGGGGCACTTTTGGATGGGCGAAAAGGGCTCGTAACGCATTTCCTGGGGCCTGACTTTTCAGTCGTCATCGATGCCGGCTAGGGTTATGTTTAGGGATGCTCGGAAACAGCGAACCCGGAGGGTCCAGTTGCATGTGGGGCTGCGTAAAGGCTCCCCTGGGGAGTTCTCTTGTACCCAAAGCCTTCCTTTGGGGGCACTTTTGGATATTCCGAAGGGGCTCGCAACGCATTTCTTGGGGCCTGACTTTTCAGTCGTCATCGATGCCGGCTAGGGTTATGTTTAGGGATGCTCGGAAACAGCGAACGCCGAGGGTCCAGTGTCATGTGGGGCTGCGTAAAGGCTCCCCTGGGGAGTTCACTTGTACCCAAAGCCTTCCTTTGCGGGCACTTTTGGATGGGCGAAAAGGGCTCGGAACGCATTTCCTGGGGCCTGATTTTTCACTCGTCTCCGAAGACGGCTAGGGCTACGTTTAGGTTTGCTCATGAACAGAGAACCCGGAGGGTCCAGTTGCATGTGGGGCTGCGTAAAGGCTCCCCTGGGGAGTTCTCTTGTACCCAAAGCCTTCCTTTGGTGACACTTTTGGATGGTCCAAAGGGGCTTGCAACGCGTTTTCTGGGGCCCGGGTTTTCAGTCTTCTCCCATGCCGGCTAGTGATATATATAGGGTTGCTCGGAAAAATTGAACCCGGAGGGTCCAGTTGTATGTGGGGCTGCGTAAAGGCTCCCCTGGGGAGTTCACTTGTACCCAAAGCCTTCCTTTGGGGGCACTTTTGGATGGTCCAAAGGGGCTCGCAACGCATTTCCTGGGGCCTGATTTTTCACTCGTCTCCGATGACGGGTAGGGCTACGTTTAGGTTTGCTCAGGAACAGCGAACCCAGAGGGTCCAGTGTCATGTGGGGCTGCGTAAAGGCTCCCCTGGGGAGTTCACTTGTACCCAAAGCCTTCCTTTGGGGGCACTTTTGGATGGGCGAAAAGGGCTCGTAACGCATTTCCTGGGGCCTGACTTTTCAGTCGTCATCGATGCCGGCTAGGGCTACGTTTAGGTTTGCTCAGGAACAGCGAACGCCGAGGGTCCAGTTGTATGTGGGGCTGCGTAAAGGCTCCCCTGGGGAGTTCACTTGTACCCAAAGCCTTCCTTTGGGGGCACTTTTGGATGGGCAAAAAGTGCTCGGAACGCATTTCCTGGGGCCTGATTTTTCAGTGGTCTCTCATGACGGCTAGGGCTACGTTTAGGTTTGCTCATGAACAGTGAACCCGGAGGGTCCAGTTGCATGTGGGGCTGCGTAAAGGCTCCCCTGGGGAGTTCTCTTGTACCCAAAGCCTTCCTTTGGGGGCACTTTTGGATGGGCGAAAAGGGCTCGCAACGCATTTCCTGGGGCTTGATTTTTCAGTCGTCTTCGATGCCGTCTAGGGCTATGTTTAGGGATGCTCGGAAACAGCGAACCCGGAGGGTCCAGTTGCATGTGGGGCTGCGTAAAGGCTCCCGTGGGGAGTTCACTTGTACCCAAAGCCTTCCTTTGGTGACACTTTTGGATGGTCCAAAGGGGCTTGCAACGCGTTTTCTGGGGTCTGATTTTTCAGTCGTCATCGATGCCGGCTAGGGCTATGTTTAGGGATGCTCTGAAACATCGAACCGGGAGGGTCCAGTTGCATGTGGGGCTACGTAAAGGCTCCCCTGGGGAGTTCACTTGTACCCAAAGCCTTCCTTTGGGGGAACTTTTGGATGGGCGAAAAGGGCTCGTAACGCATTTCCTGGGGCCTGATTTTTCAGTCATCTTCAATGCCGGCTAGGGTTATGTTTAGGGATGCTCGGAAAAAGCGAACCCGAAGGGTCCAGTTGCATGTGGGGCTGCGTAAAGGCTCCCCTGGGGAGATCACTTGTACCCAAAGCCTTCCTTTGCGGGCACTTTTGGATGTTCCAAAGGGGCCTGCAACGCATTTCTTGGGGTCTGATTTTTCAGTCGTCTCCGATGACGGCTAGGGCTATGTTTAGGTTTGCTCATGAACAGAGAACTTGGAGGGTCCAGTTGCATGTGGGGCTGCGTAAAGGCTCCCCTGGGGAGATCACTTGTACCCAAAGCCTTCCTTTGGGGGCACTTTTGGATGGGCGAAAAGGGCTCGCAACGCATTTCCTGGGGCTTGATTTTTCATTCGTCTTCAATGCCGTCTAGGGCTATGTTTAGGGATGCTCGGAAACAGCGAACCCGGAGGGTCCAGTTGCATGTGGGGCTGCGTTAAGGCTCCCCTGGGGAGTTCACTTGTACCCAAAGCCTTCCTTTGGTGAAACTTTTGGATGGTCCAAAGGGGCTTGCAACGCGTTTTCTGGGGCCCGGGTTTTCAGTCTTCTCCCATGCCGGCTAGTGATATATTTAGGTTTACCCGGATAAATCGAACCCGGAGGGTCCGGTTGCATGTGGGGCTGCGTAAAGGCTCCCCTGGGGAGTTCTCTTGTACCCAAAGCCTTCCTTTGGGGGCACTTTTGGATGGGCGAAAAGGGCTCGTAACGCATTTCCTGGGGCCTGATTTTTCAGTCATCTTCGATGCCGGCTAAGGCTATGTTTAGGGATGCTCGGAAACAGCGAACCCGGAGGGTCCAGTTGCATGTGGGGCTGCGTAAAGGCTCCCCTGGGGAGTTCACTTGTACCCAAAGCCTTCCTTTGCGGGCACTTTTGGATGGGCGAAAAGGGCTCGCAACGCATTTCCTGGGTCCTGATTTTTCAGTCGTCTTTGATGCCGTCTAGGGCTATGTTTAGGGATGCTCGGAAACAGCGAACCCGGAGGGTCCAGTTGCATGTGGGGCTGCGTAAAGGATCCCCTGGGGAGTTCACTTGTACCCAAAGCCTTCTTTTGGGGGCACTTTTGGATGGGCAAAAAGTGCTCGGAACGCATTTCCTGGGGCCTGATTTTTCAGTGGTCTCTCATGACGGCTAGGGCTACGTTTAGGTTTGCTCATGAACAGTGAACCCGGAGGGTCCAGTTGCATGTGGGGCTGCGTAAAGGCTCCCCTGGGGAGTTCTCTTGTACCCAAAGCCTTCCTTTGGGGGCACTTTTGGATGGGCGAAAAGGGCTCGCAACGCATTTCCTGGGGCTTGATTTTTCATTCGTCTTCGATGCCGTCTAGGGCTATGTTTAGGGATGCTCGGAAACAGCGAACCCGGAGGGTCCAGTTGCATGTGGGGCTGCGTAAAGGCTCCCCTGGGGAGTTCACTTGTACCCAAAGCCTTCCTTTGGTGACACTTTTGGATGGTCCAAAGGGGCTTGCAACGCGTTTTCTGGGGTCTGATTTTTCAGTCGTCATCGATGCCGGCTAGGGCTATGTTTAGGGATGCTCTGAAACAACGAACCGGGAGGGTCCAGTTGCATGTGGGGCTACGTAAAGGCTCCCCTGGGGAGTTCACTTGTACCCAAAGCCTTCCTTTGGGGGCACTTTTGGATGGGCGAAAAGGGCTCGTAACGCATTTCCTGGGGCCTGATTTTTCAGTCATCTTCAATGCCGGCTAGGGTTATGTTTAGGGATGCTTGGAAAAATCGAACCCGGAGGGTCCAGTTGCATGTGGGGCTGCGTAAAGGCTCCCCTGGGGAGATCACTTGTACCCAAAGCCTTCCTTTGCGGGCACTTTTGGATGTTCCAAAGGGGCTTGCAACGCATTTCTTGGGGTCTGATTTTTCAGTCGTCTCCGATGACGGCTAGGGCTATGTTTAGGTTTGCTCATGAACAGAGAACTTGGAGGGTCCAGTTGCATGTGGGGCTGCGTAAAGGCTCCCCTGGGGAGATCACTTGTACCCAAAGCCTTCCTTTGGGGGCACTTTTGGATGGGCGAAAAGGGCTCGCAACGCATTTCCTGGGGCTTGATTTTTCATTCGTCTTCAATGCCGTCTAGGGCTATGTTTAGGGATGCTCGGAAACAGCGAACCCGGAGGGTCCAGTTGCATGTGGGGCTGCGTTAAGGCTCCCCTGGGGAGTTCACTTGTACCCAAAGCCTTCCTTTGGTGAAACTTTTGGATGGTCCAAAGGGGCTTGCAACGCGTTTTCTGGGGCCCGGGTTTTCAGTCTTCTCCCATGCCGGCTAGTGATATATTTAGGTTTACCCGGATAAATCGAACCCGGAGGGTCCAGTTGCATGTGGGGCTGCGTAAAGGCTCCCCTGGGGAGTTCTCTTGTACCCAAAGCCTTCCTTTGGGGGCACTTTTGGATGGGCGAACAGGGCTCGCAACGCATTTCCTGGGGTCTGATTTTTCAGGCGACTTCGATGCCGGCTAGGGCTATGTTTAGGGATGCTCGGAAACATCGAACCCGGAGGGTCCGGTTGCATGTGGGGCTGCGTAAAGGCTCCCCTGGGGAGTTCTCTTGTACCCAAAGCCTTCCTTTGGGGGCACTTTTGGATGGGCGAAAAGGGCTCGTAACGCATTTCCTGGGGCCTGATTTTTCAGTCATCTTCGATGCCGGCTAAGGCTATGTTTAGGGATGCTCGGAAACAGCGAACCCGGAGGGTCCAGTTGCATGTGGGGCTGCGTAAAGGCTCCCCTGGGGAGTTCACTTGTACCCAAAGCCTTCCTTTGCGGGCACTTTTGGATGGGCGAAAAGGGCTCGCAACGCATTTCCTGGGTCCTGATTTTTCAGTCGTCTTTGATGCCGTCTAGGGCTATGTTTAGGGATGCTCGGAAACAGCGAACCCGGAGGGTCCAGTTGCATGTGGGGCTGCGTAAAGGCTACCCAGGGGAGTTCTCTTGTATCCAAAGCCTTCCTTTGGGGGCACTTTTGGATGGTCCAAACGGGCTCGCAACGCATTTCCTGGGGCCTCATTTTTCACTCGTCTCCGATGACGGCTAGGGCTACGTTTAGGTTTGCTCATGAACAGAGAACCTGGAGGGTCCAGTTGCATGTGGGGCTGCGTAAAGGCTCCCCTGGGGAGTTCACTTGTACCCAAAGCCTTCCTTTGGTGACACTTTTGGATGGTCCAAAGGGGCTTGCAACGCGTTTTCTGGGGTCTGATTTTTCAGTCGTCATCGATGCCGGCTAGGGCTATGTTTAGGGATGCTCTGAAACAACGAACCGGGAGGGTCCAGTTGCATGTGGGGCTACGTAAAGGCTCCCCTGGGGAGTTCACTTGTACCCAAAGCCTTCCTTTGGGGGCACTTTTGGATGGGCGAAAAGGGCTCGTAACGCATTTCCTGGGGCCTGATTTTTCAGTCATCTTCAATGCCGGCTAGGGTTATGTTTAGGGATGCTCGGAAAAAGCGAACCCGAAGGGTCCAGTTGCATGTGGGGCTGCGTAAAGGCTCCCCTGGGGAGATCACTTGTACCCAAAGCCTTCCTTTGCGGGCACTTTTGGATGTTCCAAAGGGGCTTGCAACGCATTTCTTGGGGTCTGATTTTTCAGTCGTCTCCGATGACGGCTAGGGCTATGTTTAGGTTTGCTCAGGAACAGAGAACTTGGAGGGTCCAGTTGCATGTGGGGCTGCGTAAAGGCTCCCCTGGGGAGATCACTTGTACCCAAAGCCTTCCTTTGGGGGCACTTTTGGATGGGCGAAAAGGGCTCGCAACGCATTTCCTGGGGCTTGATTTTTCATTCGTCTTCAATGCCGTCTAGGGCTATGTTTAGGGATGCTCGGAAACAGCGAACCCGGAGGGTCCAGTTGCATGTGGGGCTGCGTTAAGGCTCCCCTGGGGAGTTCACTTGTACCCAAAGCCTTCCTTTGGTGAAACTTTTGGATGGTCCAAAGGGGTTTGCAACGCGTTTTCTGGGGCCCGGGTTTTCAGTCTTCTCCCATGCCGGCTAGTGATATATTTAGGTTTACCCGGATAAATCGAACCCGGAGGGTCCAGTTGCATGTGGGGCTGCGTAAAGGCTCCCCTGGGGAGTTCTCTTGTACCCAAAGCCTTCCTTTGCGGGCACTTTTGGATGGGCGAACAGGGCTCGCAACGCATTTCCTGGGGTCTGATTTTTCAGTCGACTTCGATGCCGGCTAGGGCTATGTTTAGGGATGCTCGGAAACATCGAACCCGGAGGGTCCGGTTGCATGTGGGGCTGCATAAAGGCTCCCCTGGGGAGTTCTCTTGTACCCAAAGCCTTCCTTTGGGGGCACTTTTGGATGGGCGAAAAGGGCTCGTAACGCATTTCCTGGGGCCTGATTTTTCAGTCATCTTCGATGCCGGCTAAGGCTATGTTTAGGGATGCTCGGAAACAGCGAACCCGGAGGGTCCAGTTGCATGTGGGGCTGCGTAAAGGCTCCCCTGGGGAGTTCACTTGTACCCAAAGCCTTCCTTTGCGGGCACTTTTGGATGGGCGAAAAGAGCTCGCAACGCATTTCCTGGGTCCTGATTTTTCAGTCGTCTTTGATGCCGTCTAGGGCTATGTTTAGGGATGCTCGGAAACAGCGAACCCGGAGGGTCCAGTTGCATGTGGGGCTGCGTAAAGGCTACCCAGGGGAGTTCTCTTGTATCCAAAGCCTTCCTTTGGGGGCACTTTTGGATGGTCCAAACGGGCTCGCAACGCATTTCCTGGGGCCTCATTTTTCACTCGTCTCCGATGACGGCTAGGGCTACGTTTAGGTTTGCTCATGAACAGAGAACCTGGAGGGTCCAGTTGCATGTGGGGCTGCGTAAAGGCTCCCCTGGGGAGTTCACTTGTACACAAAGCCTTCCTTTGGGGGAACTTTTGGATGGTCCAAAGGGGCTTGCAACGCATTTCCTGGGGCCTGATTTTTCAGTCGTCATCGATGCCGGCTAGGGCTATGTTTAGGGATGCTCGGAAAGAGCGAACCCGGAGGGTCCAGTTGCATGTGGGGCTGCGTAAAGGCTCCCCTGGGGAGTTCACTTGTACCCAAAGCCTTCCTTTGGTGACACTTTTGGATGGGCGAAAAGGGCTCGCAACGCATTTCCTGGGGCTTGATTTTTCAGTCGTCTTCGATGCCGTCTAGGGATATGTTTAGGGATGCTCGGAAACAGCGAACCCGGAGGGTCCAGTTGCATGTGGGGCTGCGTAAAGGCTCCCCTGGGGAGTTCACTTGTACCCAAAGCCTTCCTTTGGTGACACTTTTGGATGGTCCAAAGGGGTTTGCAACGCGTTTTCTGGGGCCCGGGTTTTCAGTCTTCTCCCATGCCGGCTAGTGATATATTTAGGTTTACCCGGATAAATCGAACCCGGAGGGTCCAGTTGCATGTGGGGCTGCGTAAAGGCTCCCCTGGGGAGTTCACTTGTACCCAAAGCCTTCCTTTGGTGACACTTTTGGATGGTCCAAAGGGGCTTGCAACGCGTTTTCTGGGGCCCGGGTTTTCAGTCTTCTCCCATGCCGGCTAGTGATATATATAGGGTTGCTCGGAAAAATTGAACCCGGAGGGTCCAGTTGTATGTGGGGCTGCGTAAAGGCTCCCCTGGGGAGTTCACTTGTACCCAAAGCCTTCCTTTGGGGGCACTTTAGGATGGTCCAAAGGGGCTCGGAACGCATTTCCTGGGGCCTGATTTTTCACTCGTCTCCGATGACGGCTAGGGCTACGTTTAGGTTTGCTCAGGAACAGCGAACCCGGAGGGTCCAGTGTCATGTGGGGCTGCGTAAAGGCTCCCCTGGGGAGTTCACTTGTATCCAAAGCCTTCCTTTGGGGGCACTTTTGGATGGGCGAAAAGGGCTCGTAACGCATTTCCTGGGGCCTGACTTTTCAGTCGTCATCGATGCCGTCTAGGGTTATGTTTAGGGATGCTCGGAAACAGCGAACCCGGAGGATCCAGTTGCATGTGGGGCTGTGTAAAGGCTCCCCTGGGGAGTTCACTTGTACCCAAAGCCTTCCTTTGGGGGCACTTTTGGATGGGCGAAAAGGGCTCGCAACGCATTTCCTGGGGCGTGATTTTTCAGTCATCTTCGATGCCGGCTAGGGCTCTGTTTAGGGATGTTCGGAAACAGCGAACCCGGAGGATCCAGTTGCATGTGGGGCTGCGTAAAGACTCCCCTGGGGAGTTCACTTGTACCCAAAGCCTTCCTTTGGTGACACTTTTGGATGGACGAAAAGGGCTCGCAACGCATTTCCTGGGGCCTGATTTCTCAGTCGTCTTCGATGCCCGCTAGGGATATGTTTAGGGATGCTCGGAAACAGCGAACCCGGAGGGTCCAGTTGCATGTGGGGCTGCGTAAAGGCTCCCCTGGGGAGTTCACTTGTACCCAAAGCCTTTCTTTGGAAGCAATTTAGGATGGGCGAAAAGTGCTCGGAACGCATTTCCTGGGGCCTGATTTTTCAGTGGTCTCTCATGACGGCTAGGGCTACGTTTAGGTTTGCTCATGAACAGTGAACCCGGAGGGGCCAGTTGCATGTGGGGCTGCGTAAAGGCTCCCCTGGGGAGATCACTTGTACCCAAAGCCTTCCTTTGCGGGCACTTTTGGATGTTCCAAAGGGGCTTGCAACGCATTTCTTGGGGTCTGATTTTTCAGTCGTCTCCGATGACGGCTAGGGCTATGTTTAGGTTTGCTCATGAACAGAGAACTTGGAGGGTCCAGTTGCATGTGGGGCTGCGTAAAGGCTCCCCTGGGGAGATCACTTGTACCCAAAGCCTTCCTTTGGGGGCACTTTTGGATGGGCGAAAAGGGCTCGCAACGCATTTCCTGGGGCTTGATTTTTCATTCGTCTTCAATGCCGTCTAGGGCTATGTTTAGGGATGCTCGGAAACAGCGAACCCGGAGGGTCCAGTTGCATGTGGGGCTGCGTTAAGGCTCCCCTGGGGAGTTCACTTGTACCCAAAGCCTTCCTTTGGTGAAACTTTTGGATGGTCCAAAGGGGCTTGCAACGCGTTTTCTGGGGCCCGGGTTTTCAGTCTTCTCCCATGCCGGCTAGTGATATATTTAGGTTTACCCGGATAAATCGAACCCGGAGGGTCCAGTTGCATGTGGGGCTGCGTAAAGGCTCCCCTGGGGAGTTCTCTTGTACCCAAAGCCTTCCTTTGGGGGCACTTTTGGATGGGCGAACAGGGCTCGCAACGCATTTCCTGGGGTCTGATTTTTCAGGCGACTTCGATGCCGGCTAGGGCTATGTTTAGGGATGCTCGGAAACATCGAACCCGGAGGGTCCGGTTGCATGTGGGGCTGCGTAAAGGCTCCCCTGGGGAGTTCTCTTGTACCCAAAGCCTTCCTTTGGGGGCACTTTTGGATGGGCGAAAAGGGCTCGTAACGCATTTCCTGGGGCCTGATTTTTCAGTCATCTTCGATGCCGGCTAAGGCTATGTTTAGGGATGCTCGGAAACAGCGAACCCGGAGGGTCCAGTTGCATGTGGGGCTGCGTAAAGGCTCCCCTGGGGAGTTCACTTGTACCCAAAGCCTTCCTTTGCGGGCACTTTTGGATGGGCGAAAAGGGCTCGCAACGCATTTCCTGGGTCCTGATTTTTCAGTCGTCTTTGATGCCGTCTAGGGCTATGTTTAGGGATGCTCGGAAACAGAGAACCCGGAGGGTCCAGTTGCATGTGGGGCTGCGTAAAGGCTACCCAGGGGAGTTCTCTTGTATCCAAAGCCTTCCTTTGGGGGCACTTTTGGATGGTCCAAACGGGCTCGCAACGCATTTCCTGGGGCCTCATTTTTCACTCGTCTCCGATGACGGCTAGGGCTACGTTTAGGTTTGCTCATGAACAGAGAACCTGGAGGGTCCAGTTGCATGTGGGGCTGCGTAAAGGCTCCCCTGGGGAGTTCACTTGTACACAAAGCCTTCCTTTGGGGGAACTTTTGGATGGTCCAAAGGGGCTTGCAACGCATTTCCTGGGGCCTGATTTTTCAGTCGTCATCGATGCCGGCTAGGGCTATGTTTAGGGATGCTCGGAAAGAGCGAACCCGGAGGGTCCAGTTGCATGTGGGGCTGCGTAAAGGCTCCCCTGGGGAGTTCACTTGTACCCAAAGCCTTCCTTTGGTGACACTTTTGGATGGGCGAAAAGGGCTCGCAACGCATTTCCTGGGGCTTGATTTTTCATTCGTCTTCGATGCCGTCTAGGGATATGTTTAGGGATGCTCGGAAACAGCGAACCCGGAGGGTCCAGTTGCATGTGGGGCTGCGTAAAGGCTCCCCTGGGGAGTTCACTTGTACCCAAGCCTTCCTTTGGTGACACTTTTGGATGGTCCAAAGGGGTTTGCAACGCGTTTTCTGGGGCCCGGGTTTTCAGTCTTCTCCCATGCCGGCTAGTGATATATTTAGGTTTACCCGGATAAATCGAACCCGGAGGGTCCAGTTGCATGTGGGGCTGCGTAAAGGCTCCCCTGGGGAGTTCACTTGTACCCAAAGCCTTCCTTTGGGGGCACTTTTGGATGGGCGAACAGGGCTTGTAACGCATTTCCTGGGGTCTGATTTTTCAGTTGACTTCGATGCCGGCTAGGGCTATGTTTAGGGATGCTCGGAAACATCGAACCCGGAGGGTCCGGTTGCATGTGGGGCTGTGTAAAGGCTCCCCTGGGGAGTTCACTTGTACCCAAAGCCTTCCTTTGGGGGCACTTTTGGATGGGCGAAAAGGGCTTGTAACGCATTTCCTGGGGCCTGATTTTTCAGTCATCTTCGATGCCGGCTAGGGCTATGTTTAGGGATGCTCGGAAACAGCGAACCCGAAGGGTCCAGTTGCATGTGGGGCTGCGTAAAGGCTCCCCTGGGGAGTTCACTTGTACCCAAAGCCTTCCTTTTGTGATACTTTTGGATGGTCCAAAGGGGCTTGCAACGCGTTTTCTGGGGCCGGGGTTTTCAGTCTTCTCCCATGCCGGCTAGTGATATATTTAGGTTTACCCGGAAAAATCGAACCCGGAGGGTCCAGTTGCATGTGGGGCTGCGTAAAGGCTCCCCTGGGGAGTTCACTTGTACCCAAAGCCTTCCTTTGGGGGCACATTTGGATGGGCGAAAAGGGCTTGCAACGCACTTCCTGGGGCCTGATTTTTCAGTCATCTTCGATGCCGTCTAGGGCTATGTTTAGGGATGCTCGGAAACAGCGAACCCGGAGAGTCCAGTTGCATGTGGGGCTGCGTAAAGGCTCCCCTGGGGAGTTCACTTGTACCCATAGCCTTCTTTTGGGGGCACTTTTGGATGGGCGAAAAGGGCTCGCAACGCATTTCCTGGGGCCAGATTTTTCACTTGTCTCCGAAGACGGCTAGGGCGACGTTTAGGTTTGCTCAGGAACAGCGAACCTGGAGGGTCCAGTTGCATGTGGGGCTGCGTAAAGGCTCCCCTGGGGAGTTCACTTGTACCCAAAGCCTTCCTTTGCGGGCACTTTTGGATGGGCGAAAAGGGCTCGGAACGCATTTCCTGGGGCCTGATTTTTCACTCGTCTCCGAAGGCGGCTAGGGCTACGTTTAGGTTTGCTCATGAACAGAGAACCCGGAGGGTCCAGTTGCATGTGGGGCTGCGTAAAGGCTCCCCTGGGGAGTTCTCTTGTACCCAAAGCCTTCCTTTGGTGACACTTTTGGATGGTCCAAAGGGGCTTGCAACGCGTTTTCTGGGGCCCGGGTTTTCAGTCTTCTCCCATGCCGGCTAGTGATATATTTAGGGTTGCTCGGAAAAATTGAACCCGGAGGGTCCAGTTGTATGTGGGGCTGCGTAAAGGCTCCCCTGGGGAGTTCACTTGTACCCAAAGCCTTCCTTTGGGGGCACTTTTGGATGGTCCAAAGGGGCTCGGAAGGCATTTCCTCGGGCCTGATTTTTCACTCGTCTCCGATGACGGCTAGGGCTACGTTTAGGTTTGCTCAGGAACAGCGAACCCGGAGGGTCCAGTGTCATGTGGGGCTGCGTAAAGGCTCCCCTGGGGAGTTCACTTGTACCCAAAGCCTTCCTTTGGGGGCACTTTTGGATGGGCGAAAAGGGCTCGTAACGCATTTCCTGGGGCCTGACTTTTCAGTCGTCATCGATGCCGGCTAGGGCTATGTTTAGGGATGCTCGGAAACAGCGAACCCGGAGGATCCAGTTGCATGTGGGGCTGCGTAAAGGCTCCCCTGGGGAGTTCACTTGTACCCAAAGCCTTCCTTTGGGGGCACTTTTGGATGGGCGAAAAGGGCTCGCAACGCATTTCCTGGGGCATGATTTTTCAGTCATCTTCGATGCCGGCTAGGGCTATGTTTAGGGATGTTCGGAAACAGCGAACCCGGAGGGTCCAGTTGCATGTGGGGCTGCGTAAAGGCTCCCCTGGGGAGTTCACTTGTACCCAAAGCATTCCTTTGGGGGCACTTTTGGATGGGCGAAAAGGGCTCGCAACGCATTTCCTGGGGCCTGATTTTTCAGTCGTCATCGATGCTGGCTAGGGCTATGTTTAGGGATGCTCGGAAACAGCGAACCCGGAGGGTCCAGTTGCATGTGGGGCTGCGTAAAGGCTCCCCTGGGGAGTTCACTTGTACCCAAAGCCTTCCTTTGGGAGCACTTTTGGATGGGCGAAAAGGGCTCGCAACGCATTTCCTAGGGCCTGATTTTTCACTCGTCTCCGAAGACGGCTAGGGCTACGTTTAGGTTTGCTCAGGAACAGAGAACCTGGAGGGTCCAGTTGCATGTGGGGCTGCGTAAAGGCTCCCCTGGGGAGATCACTTGTACCCAAAGCCTTCCTTTGCGGGCACTTTTGGATGGTCCAAAGTTGCTTAAAACGCATTTCCTGGGGCCTGATTTTTCAGTCGTCTCCGATGACGGCTAGGGCTACATTTAGGTTTGCTCATGAACAGAGAACCCGGAGGGTCCAGTTGCATGTGGGGCTGCGTAAAGGCTCCCCTGGGGAGTTCACTTGTACCCAAAGCCTTCCTTTGCGGGCACTTTTGGATGGTCCAAAGGGGCTTGAAACGCATTTCCTGGGGCCTGATTTTTCACTCGTCTCCGATGACGGCTAGGGCTACGTCTAGGTTTGCTCAGGAACAGCGAACCCGGAGGGTCCAGTTGCATGTGGGGCTGCGTAAAGGCTCCCCTGGGGAGTTCACTTGTATCCAAAGCCTTCCTTTGGGGGCACTTTTGGATGGGCGAAAAGGGCTCGTAACGCATTTCCTGGGGCCTGAGTTTTCAGTCGTCATCGATGCCGGCTAGGGCTATGTTTAGGGATGCTCGGAAACAGCGAACCAGGAGGATCCAGTTGCATGTGGGGCTGCGTAAAGGCTCCCCTGGGGAGTTCACTTGTACCCAAAGCCTTCCTTTGGGGGCACTTTTGGATGGGCGAAAAGGGCTTTCAACGCACTTCCTGGGGCCTGATTTTTCATTCGTCTTCGATGCCGTCTAGCGCTATGTTTAGGGATGCTCGGAAACAGCGAACCCGGAGGGTCCAGTTGCATGTGGGGCTGCGTAAAGGCTCCCCTGGGGAGTTCACTTGTACCCAAAGCATTCCTTTGGGGGCACTTTTGGATGGGCGAAAAGGGCTCGCAACGCATTTCCTGGGGCCTGATTTTTCACTCGTCTCCGATGACGGCTAGGGCTACGTTTAGGTTTGCTCAGGAACAGCGAACCTGGAGGGTCCAGTTGCATGTGGGGCTGCGTAAAGTCTCCCCTGGGGAGATCACTTGTACCCAAAGCCTTCCTTTGCGGGCACTTTTGGATGGTCCAAAGGGGCTTACAACGCATTTCCTGGGGCCTGATTTTTCAGTCGTCTCTGATGACGGCTAGGGCTACGTTTAGGTTTGCTCATGAACAGAGAACCCGGAGGGTCCAGTTGCATGTGGGGCTGCGTTAAGGCTCCCCTGGGGAGTTCACTTGTACCCAAAGCCTTCCTTTGGGGGCACTTTTGGATGGGCAAAAAGGGCTCGCAATGCATTTCCTGGGGCCTGATTTTTCACTCGTCTCTGATAACGGCTAGGGCTATGTATAGGTTTGCTTAGGAACAGCGAACCCGGAGGGTCCAGTTGCATGTGGGGCTGCGTAAAGGCTCCCCTGGGGAGTTCACTTGTATCCAAAGCCTTCCTTTGGGGGAACTTTTGGATGGTCCGAAGGGGCTCGCAACGCATTTCCTGGGGCCTGATTTTTCACTTGTCTCCGATGACGGCTAGGGCTATGTTTAGGTTTGCTTAGGAACAGCGAACCAGGAGGGTCCAGTTGCATGTGGGGCTGCGTTAAGGCTCCCCTGGGGAGATCACTTGAAACCAAAGCCTTCCTTTGCGGGCACTTTTGGATGGTCCAAAGGGGCTCGCAACGCATTTCCTGGGGCCTCATTTTTCACTCGTCTCCGATGACGGCTAGGGCTACGTTTAGGTTTGCTCAGGAACAGCGAACCCGGAGGGTCCAGTGTCATGTGGGGCTGCGTAAAGGCTCCCCTGGGGAGTTCACTTGTATCCAAAGCCTTCCTTTGGGGGCACTTTTGGATGGGCGAAAAGGGCTCGGAACGCATTTCGTGGGGCCTGACTTTTCAGTCGTCATCGATGCCGGCTGGGGTTATGTTTAGGGATGCTCGGAAACAGCGAACCCGGAGGATCCAGTTGCATGTGGGGCTGTGTAAAGGCTCCCCTGGGGAGTTCACTTGTACCCAAAGCCTTCCTTTGGGGGCACTTTTGGATGGGCGAAAAGGGCTCGCAACGCATTTCCTGGGGCGTGATTTTTCAGTCATCTTCGATGCCGGCTAGGACTATGTTTAGGGATGTTCGGAAACAGCGAACCCGGAGGGTCCAGTTGCATGTGGGGCTGCGTAAAGGCTCCCCTGGGGAGTTCACTTGTACCCAAAGCCTTCCTTTGGTGACACTTTTGGATGGTCCAAAGAGGCTGGCAACGCATTTCCTGGGGCCTGATTTTTCAGTCGTCTCCGATGACGGCTAGGGCTACGTTTAGTTTTGCTCATGAACAGAGAACCCGGAGGGTCCAGTTGCATGTGCGGCTGCGTAAAGGCTCCTTTGGGGAGATCACTTGTACCCAAAGCCTTCCTTTGGTGACACTTTTGGATGGTCCAAAGGGGCTTGCAACGCGTTTTCTGGGGCCCGGGTTTTCAGTCTTCTCCCATGCCGGCTACTGATATATATAGGGTTGCTCGGAAACAGCGAACCCGGAGGGTCCAGTTGCATGTGGGGCTGCGTTAAGGCTCCCCTGGGGAGTTCACTTGTACCCAAAGCCTTCCTTTGGGGGCACTTTTGGATGGGCGAAAAGGGCTCGTAACGCATTTCCTGGGGCCTGACTTTTCAGTCGTCATCGATGCCGGCTAGGGCTATGTTTAGGGATGCTCGGAAACAGCGAACCCGGAGGATCCAGTTGCATGTGGGGCTGCGTAAAGGCTCCCCTGGGGAGTTCACTTGTACCCAAAGCCTTCCTTTCGGGGCACTTTTGGATGGGCGAAAAGGGCTCGCAACGCATTTCCTGGGGCATGATTTTTCAGTCATCTTCGATGCCGGCTAGGGCTATGTTTAGGGATGTTCGGAAACAGCGAACCCGGAGGGTCCAGTTGCATGTGGGGCTGCGTAAAGGCTCCCCTGGGGAGTTCACTTGTACCCAAAGCATTCCTTTGGGGGCACTTTTGGATGGGCGAAAAGGGCTCGCAACGCATTTCCTGGGGCCTGATTTTTCACTCGTCTCCGAAGACGGCTAGGGCTACGTTTAGGTTTGCTCAGGAACAGAGAACCTGGAGGGTCCAGTTGCATGTGGGGCTGCGTAAAGGCTCCCCTGGGGAGATCACTTGTACCCAAAGCCTTCCTTTGCGGGCACTTTTGGATGGTCCAAAGTTGCTTACAACGCATTTCCTGGGGCCTGATTTTTCAGTCGTCTCCGATGACGGCTAGGGCTACATTTAGGTTTGCTCATGAACAGAGAACCCGGAGGGTCCAGTTGCATGTGGGGCTGCGTAAAGGCTCCCCTGGGGAGTTCTCTTGTACCCAAAGCTTTCCTTTGGTGACACTTTTGGATGGTCCAAAGGGGCTTGCAACGCGTTTTCTGGGGCCCGGGTTTTCAGTCTTCTCCCATGCTGGTTAGTGATATATTTAGGGTTGCTCGGAAAAATTGAACCCGGAGGGTCCAGTTGCATGTGGGGCTGCGTAAAGGCTCCCCTGGGGAGTTCACTTGTACCCAAAGCCTTCCTTTGCGGGCACTTTTGGATGGTCCAAAGGGGCTTGCAACGCATTTCCTGGGGCCTGATTTTTCACTCGTCTCCGATGACGGCTAGGGCTACGTCTAGGTTTGCTCAGGAACAGCGAACCCGGAGGGTCCAGTTGCATGTGGGGCTGCGTAAAGGCTCCCCTGGGGAGTTCACTTGTATCCAAAGCCTTCCTTTGGGGGCACTTTTGGATGGGCGAAAAGGGCTCGTAACGCATTTCCTGGGGCCTGAGTTTTCAGTCGTCATCGATGCCGGCTAGGGCTATGTTTAGGGATGCTCGGAAACAGCGAACCCGGAGGGTCCAGTTGCATGTGGGGCTGCGTAAAGGCTCCCCTGGGGAGTTCACTTGTACCCAAAGCCTTCCTTTGCGGGCACTTTTGGATGGGCGAAAAGGGCTCGTAACGCATTTCCTGGGGCCTGATTTTTCAGTCGTCTCCGATGACGGCTAGAGCTAAGTTTAGGTTTGCTCAGGAACAGCGAACCCGGAGGGTCCAGTGTCATGTGGGGCTGCGTAAAGGCTCCCCTGGGGAGTTCACTTGTACCCAAAGCCTTCCTTTGGGGGCACTTTTGGATGGGCGAAAAGGGCTCGCAACGCATTTCCTGGGGCCTGATTTTTCACTCGTCTCCGATGCCGGCTAAGGCTATGTTTAGGGATGCTCGGAAACAGCGAACCCGGAGGGTCCAGTTGCATGTGGGGCTGCGTAAAGGCTCCCCTGGGGAGTTCACTTGTACCCAAAGCCTTCCTTTGCGGGCACTTTTGGATGGTCCAAAGGGGCTTGCAACGCGTTTTCTGGGGCCTGATTTTTCAGTCGTCTCTGATGACGGCTAGGGCTACGTTTAGGTTTGCTCATGAACAGAGAACCCGGAGGGTCCAGTTGCATGTGGGGCTGCGTAAAGGCTCCCCTGGGGAGTTCTCTTGTACCCAAAGCCTTCCTTTGGTGATACTTTTGGATGGACCAAAGAAGCTTGCAACGCGTTTTCTGGGGCCCGGGTTTTCAGTCTTCTCCCATGCCGGCTAGTGATATATTTCGGTTTACCCAGAAAAATCGAACCCGGAGGGTCCAGTTGCATGTGGGGCTGCGTTAAGGCTCCCCTGGGGAGTTCACTTGTACCAAAAGCCTTCCTTTGGGGGCACTTTTAGATGGGCAAAAAGGGCTCGCAATGCATTTCCTGGGGCCTGATTTTTCACTCGTCTCTGATAACGGCTAGGGCTATGTATAGGTTTGCTTAGGAACAGCGAACCCGGAGGGTCCAGTTGCATGTGGGGCTGCGTAAAGGCTCCCCTGGGGAGTTCACTTGTATCCAAAGCCTTCCTTTGGGGGAACTTTTGGATGGTCCGAAGGGGCTCGCAACGCATTTCCTGGGGCCTGATTTTTCACTTGTCTCCGATGACGGCTAGGGCTATGTTTAGGTTTGCTTAGGAACAGCGAACCAGGAGGGTCCAGTTGCATGTGGGGCTGCGTTAAGGCTCCCCTGGGGAGATCACTTGAAACCAAAGCCTTCCTTTGCGGGCACTTTTGGAAGGTCCAACGGGGCTCGCAACGCATTTCTTGGGGCCTGATTTTTCACTCGTCTCCGAAGACGGCTAGGGCTACGTTTAGGTTTGCTCATGAACAGCGAACCCGGAGGGTCCAGTTGCATGTGGGGCTGCGTAAAGGCTCCCCTGGGGAGTTCTCTTGTACCCAAAGCCTTACTTTGGTGACACTTTTTTATGGTCCGAAGGGGCTCGGAACGCATTTCCTGGGGCCTGATTTTTCACTTGTCTCCGATGACGGCTAGGGATATGTTTAGGTTTGCTTAGGAACAGCGAACCCGGAGGGTCCAGTTGCATGTGGGGCTGCGTTAAGGCTCCCCTGGGGAGTTCACTTGTACCCAAAGCCTTCCTTTGGGGGCACTTTTGGATGGTCCAAAGGGGCTCGCAATGCATTTCCTGGGGCCTGATTTTTCACTCGTCTCCGATGACGGCTAGGGCTACGTTTAGGTTTGCTCATGAACAGCGAACCCGGAGGGTCCAGTTGCATGTGGGGCTGCGTTAAGGCTCCCCTGGGGAGTTCACTTGTACCCAAAGCCTTCCTTTGGGGGCACTTTTGGATGGTCCAAAGGGGCTCGCAATGCATTTCCTGGGGCCTGATTTTTCACTCGTCTCCGATGACGGCTAGGGCTACGTTTAGGTTTGCTCATGAACAGCGAACCCGGAGGGTCCAGTTGCATGTGGGGCTGCGTAAAGGCTCCCCTGGGGAGTTCTCTTGTACCCAAAGCCTTCCTTTGGTGACACTTTTGCATGGGCAAAAAGGGCTCGCAACGCATTTCCTGGGGCCTGATTTTTCACTCGTCTTCGATGCCGGTTAGGTCTATGTTTAGGGATGCTCGGAAACAGCGAACCCGGAGGGTCCAGTTGCATGTGGGGCTGCGTAAAGGCTCCCCTGGGGAGTTCACTTGTACCCAAAGCCTTCCCTTGTTGACACTTTTGGATGGTACAAAAAGGCTTGCAACGCGTTTTCTGGGGCCCGGGTTTTCAGTCTTCTCCCATGCCGGCTAGTGATATATTTAGGGTTGCTCAGAAAAATTGAACCCGGAGGGTCGAGTTGCATGTGGGGCTGCGTAAAGGCTCCCCTGGGGAGTTCACTTGTACCCAAAGCCTTCCTTTGGGGGCACTTTTGGATGGACGAAAAGGGCTCGCAACGCATTTCCTGGGGCGTGATTTTTCAGTCGTCTTCGATGCCCGCTAGGGATTTGTTTAGGGATGCTCGGAAACAGCGAACCCGGAGGGTCCAGTTGCATGTGGGGCTGCGTAAAGGCTCCCCTGGGAAGTTCACTTGTACACAAAGCCTTCCTTTGGGGGCACTTTTGGATGGGCGAAAAGGGCTCGTAACGCATTTCTTGGGTCCTGATTTTTCAGTCGTCATCGATGCCGGCTAGGGCTATGTTTAGGGATGCTCGGAAACAGCGATCCCGAAGGGTCCAGTTGCATGTGGGGCTGTGTAAAGGCTCCCCTGGGGAGTTCACTTGTAACCAAAGCCTTCCTTTGGGGGCACTTTTGGATGGGCGAAAAGGGCTCGTAACGCATTTCCTGGGGCCTGATTTTTCACTCGTCTCCGATGCCGGCTAGGGCTATGTTTAGGGATGCTCGGAAACAGCGAACCCGGAGGGTCCAGTTGCATGTGGGGCTGCGTAAAGGCTCCCCTGGGGAGATCACTTGTACCCAAAGCCTTCCTTTGCGGGCACTTTTGGATGGTCCAAAGGGGCTTGCAACGCGTTTTCTGGGGCCCGGGTTTTCAGTCTTCTCCCAAGCCGGCTAGGGATATATTAAGGATTGCTCGGAAAAATCGAACCCGGAGGGTCCAGTTGCATGTGGGGCTGCGTAAAGGCTCCCCTGGGGAGATCACTTGTACCCAAAGCCTTCCTTTGGGGGCACTTTTGGATGGTCCAAAGGGGCTCGCAACGCATTTCCTGGGGCCTGATTTTTCAGTCGTCATCGATGCCGGCTAGGGCTATGTTTAGGGATGCTCGGAAACAGCGAACCCGGAGGGTCCAGTTGCATGTGGGGCTGCGTAAAGGCTCCCCTGGGGAGTTCACTTGTACCCAAAGCCTTCCTTTGGGGGCACTTTTGGATGGACGAAAAGGGCTCGCAACGCATTTCCTGGGGCCTGATTTTTCATTCGTCTTCGATTCCGGCTAGGGCTATGTTTAGGGATGCTCGGAAACAGCGAACCCAGAGGGTCCAGATGCATGTGGGGCTGCGTAAAGGCTCCCCTGGGGAGTTCACTTGTACCCAAAGCCTTCCTTTGGGGGCACTTTTGTATGGGCGAAAAGGGCTCGTAACGCATTTCCTGGGGCCTGAGTTTTCAGTCGTCATCGATGCCGGCTAGGGCTATTTTTAGGGATGCTCGGAAACAGCGATCCTGAAGGGTCCAGTTGCATGTGGGGCTGCGTAAAGGCTCCCCTGGGGAGTTCACTTGTACCCAAAGCCTTCCTTTGGGGGCACTTTTGGATGGGCGAAAAGGCCTCGGAACGCATTTCCTGGGGCCTGATTTTTCACTCATCTCCGATGACGGCTAGGGCTAAGTTTAGGTTTGCTCAGGAACAGCGAACCCGAAGGGTCCAGTTGCATGTGGGGCTGCGTAAAGGCTCCCCTGGGGAGTTCACTTGTACCCAAAGCCTTCCTTTGCGGGCACTTTTGGATGGGCAAAAAGGGCTCGCAACGCATTTCCTGGGGCCTGATTTTTCACTTGTCTCCAATGACGGCTAGGGCTATGTTTAGGTTTGCTTAGGAACAGCGAACCCGGAGGGTCCAGTTGCATGTGGGGCTGCGTAAAGGCTCCCCTGGGGAGTTCTCTTGTACCCAAAGCCTTCCTTTGGTGACACTTTTGGATGGGCGAAAAGGGGCTTGCAACGCGTTTTCTGGGGCCCGGTTTTTCAGTCTTCTCCCAAGCCGGCTAGGGATATAATTAGGGTTGCTCGGAAATATCGAACCCGGAGGGTCGAGTTGCATGTGGGGCTGCGTAAAGGCTCCCCTGGGAACTTCAGATGTACCCAAAGCCTTCCTTTGGTGACACTTTTGCATGGGCAAAAAGGGCTCGCAACGCATTTCCTGGGGCCTGATTTTTCACTCGTCTTCGATGCCGGTTAGGTCTATGTTTAGGGATGCTCGGAAACAGCGAACCCGGAGGGTCCAGTTGCATGTGGGGCTGCGTAAAGGCTCCCCTGGGGAGTTCACTTGTACCCAAAGCCTTCCTTTGGTGACACTTTTGGATGGTACAAAAAGGCTTGCAACGCGTTTTCTGGGGCCCGGGTTTTCAGTCTTCTCCCATGCCGGCTAGTGATATATTTAGGGTTGCTCAGAAAAATTGAACCCGGAGGGTCATGTTGCATGTGGGGCTGTGTAAAGGCTCCCCTGGGGAGTTCACTTGTACCCAAAGCCTTCCTTTGGGGGCACTTTTGGATGGACGAAAAGGGCTCGCAACGCATTTCCTGGGGCGTGATTTTTCAGTCGTCTTCGATGCCCGCTAGGGCTATGTTTAGGGATGCTCGGAAACAGCGAACCCGGAGGGTCCAGTTGCATGTGGGGCTGCGTAAAGGCTCCCCTGGGGAGTTCACTTGTACCCAAAGCCTTCCTTTGGGGGCACTTTTGGATGGACGAAAAGGGCTCGCAACGCCTTTCCTGGGGCCTGATTTTTCAGTCGTCTCCGATGCCGGCTAGGGCTTTGTTTAGGGATGATCGGAAACAGCGAACCCGGAGGGTCCAGTTGCATGTGGGGCTGCGTAAAGGCTCCCCTGGGGAGTTCACTTGTACCCAAAGCCTTCCTTTGGGGGCACATTTGGATGGGCGAAAAGGCCTCGGAACGCATTTCCTGGGGCCTGATTTTTCACTCGTCTCCAATGACGGCTAGGGCTACGTTTAGGTTTGTTCAGGAACAGCGAACCCGGAGGGTCCAGTTGCATGTGGGGCTGCGAAAGGCTCCCCTGGGGAGTTCACTTGTATCCAAAGCCTGCCTTTGGGGGAACTTTTGGGTGGTCCGAAGGGGCTCACAACGCATTTCCTGGGGCCTGATTTTTCACTTGTTTCGATGACGGCTAGGGCTATGTATAGGTTTGCTTAGGAACAGCGAACCCGGAGGGTCCAGTTGCATGTGGGGCTGCGTTAAGGCTCCCCTGGGGAGTTCACTTGTACCCAAAGCCTTCCTTTGCGGGCACTTTTGGATGGTCTAAAGGGGCTTACAACGCATTTCCTGGGGCCTGATTTTTCACTCGTCTCCGATGACGGCTAGGGTTACTTTTAGGTTTGCTCATGAATAGCGAACCCGGAGGGTCCAGTTGCATGTGGGGCTGCGTAAAGTCTCCCCTGGGGAGTTCTCTTGTACCCAAAGCCTTCCTTTGGTGACACTTTTGGATGGTCCAAAGGGGCTTGCAACGCGTTTTCTGGGGCCCGGGTTTTCAGTCTTCTCCCATGCCGGTTAGGGATATAATTAGGGTTGCTCGGAAAAATCGAACCCGAAGGGTCCAGTTGCATGTGGGGCTGCGTAAAGGCTCCCCTGGGAACTTCAGATGTACCCAAAGCCTTCCTTTGGTGACACTTTTGGATGGGCAAAAAGGGCTCGCAACGCATTTCCTGGGGCCTGATTTTTCACTCGTCTTCAATGCCGGTTAGGTCTATGTTTAGGGATGCTCAGAAACATTGAACCCGGAGGGTCCAGTTGCATGTGGGGCTGCGTAAAGGCACCCCTGGGGAGTTCACTTGTACCCAAAGCCTTCCTTTGGGGGCACTTTTGGATGGGCGAAAAGGGCTCGTAACGCATTTCCTGGGGCCTGATTTTTCAGTCGTCTCCGATGACGGCTAGGGCTACGTTTAGGTTTGCTCATGAACAGCGAACCCGGAGGGTCCAGTGTCATGTGGGGCTGCGTAAAGGCTCCCCTGGGGAGTTCACTTGTACCCAAAGCCTTCCTTTGGGGGCACTTTTGGATGGGCGAAAAGGGCTCGCAACGCATTTCCTGGGGCCTGATTTTTCACTCGTCTCCGATGCCGGCTAAGGCTATGTTTAGGGATGCTCGGAAACAGCGAACCCGGAGGGTCCAGTTGCATGTGGGGCTGCGTTAAGGCTCCCCTGGGGAGTTCACTTGTACCCAAAGCCTTCCTTTGCGGGCACTTTTGGATGGTCCAAAGGGGCTTGCAACGCGTTTTCTGGGGTCCGGGTTTTCAGTCTTCTCCCAAGCCGGCTAGGGATATATTAAGGATTGCTCGGAAAAATCGAACCCGGAGGGTCCAGTTGCATGTGGGGCTGCGTAAAGGCTCCCCTGGGGAGTTCACTTGTACCCAAAGCCTTCCTTTGGGGGCACTTTTGGATGGTCCAAAGGGGCTCGCAACGCATTTCCTGGGGCCTGATTTTTCAGTCGTCATCGATGCCGGCTAGGGCTATGTTTAGGGATGCTCGGAAACATTGAACCCGGAGGGTCCAGTTGCATGTGGGGCTGCATAAAGGCTCCCCTGGGGAGTTCACTTGTACCCAAAGCCTTCCTTTGGGGGCACTTTTGGATGTAGGAAAAGGCCTCGCAACGCATTTCCGTGGGCCTGATTTTTCACTCGTCTTAGATGCCGGCTAGGGCTATGTTTAGGGATGCTCGGAAACAGCGAACCCGGAGGGTCCAGTTGCATATGGGGCTGCGTAAAGGCTCCCCTGGGGAGTTCTCTTGTACCCAAAGTCTTCCTTTGGTGACACTTTTGGATGGTCCAAAGGGGCTTGCAACACGTTTTCTGGGGCCCGGGTTTTCAGTCTTCTCCCATGCCGGCTAGGGATATATTTAGGATTGCTCGGAAAAATCAAACCCGGATGGTCCAGTTGCATGTGGGGCTGCGTAAAGGCTCCCCTGGGGAGTTCACTTGTATCCAAAGCCTTCCTATGGGGGCACTTTTGGATGGTCCAAAGGGGCTCGCAACGCATTTCCTCGGGCCTGATTTATCACTCGTCTCCGATGACGGCCAGGGTTACGTTTAGGTTTGCTCAGGAATAGCAAACCCGGAGCGTCCAGTTGCATGTGGGGCTGCGTAAAGGCTCCCCTGGGGAGTTCACTTGTACCCAAAGCCTTCCTTTGGGGGCACTTTTGGATGGACGAAAAGGGCTCGCAACGCATTTCCTGCGGCCTGATTTTTCACTCGTCTTCGATGCCGGCTAGGGCTATGTTTAGGGATGCTCGGAAACAGCGAACCCGGAGGGTCCAGTTGCATGTGGGGCTGCGTAAAGGCTCCCCTGGGGAGTTCACCTGTACCCAAAGCCTTCCTTTTGTGACACTTTTTGATGGTAAAAAAGGGGCTCGCAACGCATTTCCTGGGGCCTGATTTTTCACTCGTCTCCGAAGATGGCTAGGGATACTTTTAGGTTTGCTCATGAACAGCGTACCCGGAGGGTCCAGTTGCATGTGGGGCTGCGTAAAGTCTCCACTGGGGAGTTCACTTGTACACAAAGCCTTCCTTTGGGGGCACTTTTGGATGGGCGAAAAGGGCTCGTAACGCATTTCCTGGGGCCTGATTTTTCAGTTGTCTTTGATGCCGTCTAGGGCTATGTTTAGGGATGCTCGGAAACAGCGAACCCGGAGGGTCCAGTTGCATGTGGGGCTGCGTAAAGGCTCCCCTGGGGAGATCACTTGTACCCAAAGCCTTCCTTTGCGGGCACTTTTGGATGGTCCAAAGGGGCTGGCAACACATTTCCTGGGGCCTGATTTTTCAGTCGTCTTCGATGCCATCTAGGGCTATGTTTAGGGATGCTCGGAAACAGCGAACCCGGAGGGTCCAGTTGCATGTGGGGCTGCGTAAAGGCTCCCCTGGGTAGATCACTTTTACCCAAAGCCTTCCTTTGCGGGCACTTTTGGATGGTCCAAAGGGGCTTGCAACGCATTTCCTGGGGCCTGATTTTTCACTCGTCTCCGATGACGGCTAGGGCTACGTTTAGGTTTGCTCATGAACAGCGAACCCGGAGGGTCCAGTTGCATGTGGGGCTGCGTAAAGGCTCCCCTGGGGAGTTCACTTGTACCCAAAGCCTTCCTTTGGGGACACTTTTGGATGGACGAAAAGGGCTTGCAACACATTTCCTGGGGTCTGATTTTTCAGTCGAATTCGATGCTGGCTAGGGCTATGTTTAGGGATGCTCGGAAAAATCGAACCCGGAGGGTCCAGTTCCATGTGGGGCTGCGTAAAGGCTCCTTGGGGAGTTCACTTGTACCCAAAGCCTTCCTTTGGGGGCACTTTTGGATGGGCGAAAAGGGCTCGTAACGCATTTCCTGGGGCCTGATTTTTCAGTCGTCATCGATGCCGGCTAGTGCTATGTTTAGGGATGCTCGGAAACAGCGAACCCGGAGGGTCCAGTTGCATGTGGGGCTGCGTATAGGCTCCCCTGGGGAGTTCTCTTGTACCCAAAGTCTTCCTTTGGGGGCACATTTGGATGGGCGAAAAGGGCTTGCAAGGCATTTCCTGGGGCCTGATTTTTCAGTCGTCTCCGATGCCGGCTAGGGCTACGTTTAGGGATGCTTGGAAACAGCGAACCCGGAGGGTCCAGTTGCATGTGGGGCTGCGTAAAGGCTCCCTGGGGAGTTCACTTGTACCCAAAGTCTTCCTTTGGTGACACTTTTGGATGGTCCGAAACGGTTCGCAACGCATTTCCTGGGCCTCATTTTTCACTTGTCTCCGATGACGGCTAGGGCTATGTTTAGGTTTGCTCAGGAACAGCGAACCCCGAGGGTCCAGTTGCATGTGGGGCTGCGTAAAGGCTCCCCTGGGAGTTCACTTGTACCCAAAGCCTTCCTTTGGGGGCACTTTTGGATGGACGAAAAGTGCTCGCAACGCATTTCCTGGGGCCTGATTTTTCAGTCGTCTCCCATGACGGATAGGGCTACGTTTAGGTTTGCTCATGAACAGTGAACTCGGAGGGTCCAGTTGCATGTGGGGCTGCGTAAAGGCTCCCATGGGGAGTTCTCTTGTACCCAAAGCCTTCCTTTGGGGCACTTTTGGATGGGCGAAAAGGGCTCGCAACGCATTTCCTGGGGCTTGATTTTTCATTCGTCTTCGCTGTCGTCTAGGGCTATGTTTAGGGTTGCTCGGAAACAGAGAACCCGGAGGGTCCAGTTGCATGTGGGGCTGCGTATAGGCTCCCCTGGGAGTTCACTTGTACCCAAAGCCTTCCTTTGGTGAAACTTTTGGATGGTCCAAAGGGGCTTGCAACGCGTTTTCTGGGGCCCGGGTTTTCAGTCTTCTCACATGCCGGCTAGTAATATATTTAGGATTGCTCGGAAAAATCGAACCCGGAGGGTCCAGTTGCATGTGGGGCTGCGTAAAGGCTCCCCTGGGGAGTTCACTTGTACCCAAAGCCTTCCTTTGGGGGCACTTTTGGACGGGCGAAAAGGGCTCGGAACGCATTTTCTGGGGCCTGATTTTTCACTCGTCTCCGATGACGGCTAGGGCTATTTTTAGGGATGCTCGGAAACAGCGAACCCGGAGAGTCCAGTTGCATGTGGGGCTGCGTATAGGCTCCCCTGGGGAGTTCACTTGTACCAAAGCCTTCCTTTGGGGGTACATTTGGATGGGCGAAAAGGCCTCGGAACGCATTTCCTGGGGCCTGATTTTTCACTCGTCTCCGATGACGGCTAGGGCTACGTTTAGGTTTGCTCAGGAACAGCGAACCCGGATGGTCCAGTTGCATGTGGGGCTGCGTAAAGGCTCCCCTGGGGAGTTCACTTGTACCCAAAGCCTTCATTTGGTGACACTTTTGGATGGACCAAAGGGGCTTGCAACGCGTTTTCTGGGGCCCGGGTTTTCAGTCTTCTCCCATGCCGGCTAGTGATATATTTAGGTTTACCCGGATAAATCGAACCCGGAGAGTCCAGTTGCATGTGGGGCTGCGTAAAGGCTCCCCTGGGGAGTTCACTTGTACCCAAAGCCTTCCTTTGGGGGCACTTTTGGATGGGCGAAAAGGGCTCGCAACGCATTTCCTGGGGCCTGATTTTTCACTCGTCTCCGATGCCGGCTAAGGCTATGTTTAGGGATGCTCGGAAACAGCGAACCCGGAGGGTCCAGTTGCATGTGGGGCTGCGTTAAGGCTCCCCTGGGGAGTTCACTTGTACCCAAAGCCTTCCTTTGCGGGCACTTTTGGATGGTCCAAAGGGGCTTGCAACGCGTTTTCTGGGGTCCGGGTTTTCAGTCTTCTCCCAAGCCGGCTAGGGATATATTAAGGATTGCTCGGAAAAATCGAACCCGGAGGGTCCAGTTGCATGTGGGGCTGCGTAAAGGCTCCCCTGGGGAGTTCACTTGTACCCAAAGCCTTCCTTTGGGGGCACTTTTGGATGGTCCAAAGGGGCTCGCAACGCATTTCCTGGGGCCTGATTTTTCAGTCGTCATCGATGCCGGCTAGGGCTATGTTTAGGGATGCTCGGAAACATTGAACCCGGAGGGTCCAGTTGCATGTGGGGCTGCATAAAGGCTCCCCTGGGGAGTTCACTTGTACCCAAAGCCTTCCTTTGGGGGCACTTTTGGATGTAGGAAAAGGCCTCGCAACGCATTTCCGTGGGCCTGATTTTTCACTCGTCTTAGATGCCGGCTAGGGCTATGTTTAGGGATGCTCGGAAACAGCGAACCCGGAGGGTCCAGTTGCATATGGGGCTGCGTAAAGGCTCCCCTGGGGAGTTCTCTTGTACCCAAAGTCTTCCTTTGGTGACACTTTTGGATGGTCCAAAGGGGCTTGCAACACGTTTTCTGGGGCCCGGGTTTTCAGTCTTCTCCCATGCCGGCTAGGGATATATTTAGGATTGCTCGGAAAAATCAAACCCGGATGGTCCAGTTGCATGTGGGGCTGCGTAAAGGCTCCCCTGGGGAGTTCACTTGTATCCAAAGCCTTCCTATGGGGGCACTTTTGGATGGTCCAAAGGGGCTCGCAACGCATTTCCTCGGGCCTGATTTATCACTCGTCTCCGATGACGGCCAGGGTTACGTTTAGGTTTGCTCAGGAATAGCAAACCCGGAGCGTCCAGTTGCATGTGGGGCTGCGTAAAGGCTCCCCTGGGGAGTTCACTTGTACCCAAAGCCTTCCTTTGGGGGCACTTTTGGATGGACGAAAAGGGCTCGCAACGCATTTCCTGCGGCCTGATTTTTCACTCGTCTTCGATGCCGGCTAGGGCTATGTTTAGGGATGCTCGGAAACAGCGAACCCGGAGGGTCCAGTTGCATGTGGGGCTGCGTAAAGGCTCCCCTGGGGAGTTCACCTGTACCCAAAGCCTTCCTTTTGTGACACTTTTTGATGGTAAAAAAGGGGCTCGCAACGCATTTCCTGGGGCCTGATTTTTCACTCGTCTCCGAAGATGGCTAGGGATACTTTTAGGTTTGCTCATGAACAGCGTACCCGGAGGGTCCAGTTGCATGTGGGGCTGCGTAAAGTCTCCACTGGGGAGTTCACTTGTACACAAAGCCTTCCTTTGGGGGCACTTTTGGATGGGCGAAAAGGGCTCGTAACGCATTTCCTGGGGCCTGATTTTTCAGTTGTCTTTGATGCCGTCTAGGGCTATGTTTAGGGATGCTCGGAAACAGCGAACCCGGAGGGTCCAGTTGCATGTGGGGCTGCGTAAAGGCTCCCCTGGGGAGATCACTTGTACCCAAAGCCTTCCTTTGCGGGCACTTTTGGATGGTCCAAAGGGGCTGGCAACACATTTCCTGGGGCCTGATTTTTCAGTCGTCTTCGATGCCATCTAGGGCTATGTTTAGGGATGCTCGGAAACAGCGAACCCGGAGGGTCCAGTTGCATGTGGGGCTGCGTAAAGGCTCCCCTGGGTAGATCACTTTTACCCAAAGCCTTCCTTTGCGGGCACTTTTGGATGGTCCAAAGGGGCTTGCAACGCATTTCCTGGGGCCTGATTTTTCACTCGTCTCCGATGACGGCTAGGGCTACGTTTAGGTTTGCTCATGAACAGCGAACCCGGAGGGTCCAGTTGCATGTGGGGCTGCGTAAAGGCTCCCCTGGGGAGTTCACTTGTACCCAAAGCCTTCCTTTGGGGACACTTTTGGATGGACGAAAAGGGCTTGCAACACATTTCCTGGGGTCTGATTTTTCAGTCGAATTCGATGCTGGCTAGGGCTATGTTTAGGGATGCTCGGAAAAATCGAACCCGGAGGGTCCAGTTCCATGTGGGGCTGCGTAAAGGCTCCCTTGGGGAGTTCACTTGTACCCAAAGCCTTCCTTTGGGGGCACTTTTGGATGGGCGAAAAGGGCTCGTAACGCATTTCCTGGGGCCTGATTTTTCAGTCGTCATCGATGCCGGCTAGTGCTATGTTTAGGGATGCTCGGAAACAGCGAACCCGGAGGGTCCAGTTGCATGTGGGGCTGCGTATAGGCTCCCCTGGGGAGTTCTCTTGTACCCAAAGTCTTCCTTTGGGGGCACATTTGGATGGGCGAAAAGGGCTTGCAAGGCATTTCCTGGGGCCTGATTTTTCAGTCGTCTCCGATGCCGGCTAGGGCTACGTTTAGGGATGCTTGGAAACAGCGAACCCGGAGGGTCCAGTTGCATGTGGGGCTGCGTAAAGGCTCCCCTGGGGAGTTCACTTGTACCCAAAGTCTTCCTTTGGTGACACTTTTGGATGGTCCGAAACGGTTCGCAACGCATTTCCTGGGGCCTCATTTTTCACTTGTCTCCGATGACGGCTAGGGCTATGTTTAGGTTTGCTCAGGAACAGCGAACCCCGAGGGTCCAGTTGCATGTGGGGCTGCGTAAAGGCTCCCCTGGGGAGTTCACTTGTACCCAAAGCCTTCCTTTGGGGGCACTTTTGGATGGACGAAAAGTGCTCGCAACGCATTTCCTGGGGCCTGATTTTTCAGTCGTCATCGATGCAGGCTAGGGCTATGTTTAGGGATGCTCGGAAACAGCGAACCCGGAGGGTCCAGTTGCATGTGGGGCTGCGCAAAGGCTCCCCTGGGGAGTTCACTTGTACCCAAAGCCTTCCTTTGGGGGCACATTTGGATGGGCGAAAAGGGCTCGGAACGCATTTCCTGGGGCCTGATTTTTCACTCGTCTCCGAAGATGGCTAGGGATACTTTTAGGTTTGCTCATGAACAGCGTACCCGGAGGGTCCAGTTGCATGTGGGGCTGCGTAAAGTCTCCACTGGGGAGTTCACTTGTACCCAAAGCCTTCCTTTGCGGGCACTTTTGGATGGACGAAAAGGGCTCGCAACGCATTTCCTGGGGCCTGATTTTTCAGTTGTCTTTGATGCCGTCTAGGGCTATGTTTAGGGATGCTCGGAAACAGCGAACCCGGAGGGTCCAGTTGCATGTGGGGCTGCGTAAAGGCTCCCCTGGGGAGTTCACTTGTACCCAAAGCCTTCCTTTGGGGGCACTTTTGGATGGGCGAAAAGGGCTCGGAACACATTTCCTGGGGCCTGATTTTTCAGTCGTCATCGATGCCGGCTAGGGCTATGTTTAGGGATGCTCGGAAACAGCGAACCCGAAGGGTCCAGTTGCATGTGGGGCTGCGCAAAGGCTCCCCTGGGGAGTTCACTTGTACCCAAAGCCTTCCTTTGGGGGCACATTTGGATGGGCGAAAAGGCCTCGGAACGCATTTCCTGGGGCCTGATTTTTCACTCGTCTCCGATGACGGCTAGGGCTACGTTTAGGTTTGCTCATGAACAGCAAACCCCGAGGGTCCAGTTGCATGTGGGGCTGCGTAAAGGCTCCCCTGGGGAGTTCACTTGTACCCAAAGCCTTCCTTTGCGGGCACTTTTGGATGGTCCAAAGGGGCTCGCAACGCATTTCCTGGGGCCTGATTTTTCAGTCGTCTCCCATGACGGCTAGGGCTACTTTTAGGTTTGCTCATGAACAGTGAACCCGGAGGGTCCAGTTGCATGTGGGGCTGCGTTAAGGCTCCCCTGTGGAGTTCACTTGTACCCAAAGCCTTCCTTTGGGGCACTTTTGAATGGGCGAAAAGGGCTCGCAACACATTTCCTGGGGCTTGATTTTTCATTCGTCTTCGATGTCGTCTAGGGCTATGTTTAGGGATGCTCGGAAACAGCGAACCCGGAGGGTCCAGTTGCATGTGGGGCTGCGTATAGGCTCCCCTGGGGAGTTCACTTGTACCAAAAGCCTTCCTTTGGTGAAACTTTTGGATGGTCCAAAGGGGCTTGCAACGCGTTTTCTGGGGTCCGGGTTTTCAGTCTTCTCCCATGCCGGCTAGTGATATATTTAGGGTTGCTCGGAAAAATCGAACCCGGAGGGTCCAGTTGCATGTGGGGCTGCGTAAAGGCTCCCCTGGGGAGTTCACTTGTACCCAAAGCCTTCCTTTGGGGGCACTTTTGGACGGGCGAAAAGGGCTCGGAACGCATTTTCTGGGGCCTGATTTTTCACTCGTCTCCGATGCCGGCTAGGGCTATGTTTAGGGATGCTCGGAAACAGCGAACCCGGAGAGTCCAGTTGCATGTGGGGCTGCGTATAGGCTCCCCTGGGGAGTTCACTTGTACCCAAAGCCTTCCTTTGGGGGCACATTTGGATGAGCGAAAAGGCCTCGGAACGCATTTCGTGGGGCCTGATTTTTCAGTCGTCTTTGATGCCGTCTAGGGCTATGTTTAGGGATGCTCGGAAACAGCGAACCCGGAGGGTCCAGTTGCATGTGGGGCTGCGTTAAGGCTCCCCTGGGGAGATCACTTGTACCCAAAGCCTTCCTTTGCGGGCACTTTTGGATGGTCCAAAGGGGCTGGCAACGCTTTTCCTGGGGCCTGATTTTTCAGTCGTCTTCGATGCCATCTAGGGCTATGTTTAGGGATGCTCGGAAACAGCGAACCCGAAGGGTCCAGTTGCATGTGGGGCTGCGTAAAGGCTCCCCTGGGGAGTTCACCTGTACCCAAAGCCTTCCTTTGGGGGCACATTTGGACGGGCGAAAAGGGCTCGCAACGCATTTCCTGGGGCCTGATTTTTCACTCGTCTCCGAAGACGGGTAGGGCTACGTTTAGGTTTGCTCAGGAACAGCGAACCCCGAGGGTCCAGTTGCATGTGGGGCTGCGTAAAGGCTCCCCTGGGGAGTTCACTTGTACCCAAAGCCTTCCTTTGGGGGCACATTTGGATGAGAGAAAAGGCCTCGGAACGCATTTCCTGGGGCCTGATTTTTCAGTCGTCTCCGATGCCAGCTAGGGCTACGTTTAGGTTTGCTCAGGAACAGCGAACCCGGAGGGTCCAGTTGCATGTGGGGCTGCGTAAAGGCTCCCCTGGGGAGTTCACTTGTACCCAAAGCCTTCCTTTGGTGACACTTTTGGATGGTCCAAAGGGGCTTGCAACGCGTTATCTGAGGCCCGGGTTTTCAGTCTTCTCCCATGGCGGCTAGTGATATATTTAGGGTTGATCGGAAAAATCGAACCCGAAGGCTCCAGTTGCATGTGGGGCTGCGTAAAGGCTCCCCTGTGGAGTTCAGTTGTATCCAAAGCCTTCCTTTGGGGGCACTTTTGGATGGACGAAAAGGGCTCGCAACGCATTTCCTGGGGCCTGATTTTTCAGTCGTCTTCGATGCCGGCTAGGGCTATGTTTACCGATGCTCGGAAACAGCGAACCCGGAGGGTCCAGTTGCATGTGGGGCTGCGTAAAGGCTCCCCTGGGGAGTTCACTTGTACCCAAAGCCTTCCTTTGGGGGCACTTTTGGATGGACGAAAAGGGCTCGCAACGCATTTCCTGGGGCCTGATTTTTCACTCGTCTTCGATGCCGCCTAGGGCTATGTTTAGGGATGCTCGGAAACAGCGAACCCGGATGGTCCAGTTGCATGTGGGGCTTCGTAAAGGCTCCCCTGGGGAGTTCACTCGTACCCAAAGCCTTCCTTTTGTGACACTTTTTGATGGTCCAAAGGGGCTCGCAACGCATTTCCGTGGGCCTGATTTTTCACTCGTCTCCGATGATGGCTAGGGATACGTTTAGGTTTGCTCATGAACAGCGTACCCGGAGGGTCCAGTTGCATGTGGGGCTGCGTAAAGGCTCCCCTGGGGAGTTCACTTGTATCCAAAGCCTTCCTTTGGGGGCACTTCTGGATGGTCCAAAGGGGCTCGCAACGCATTTCCTGGGGCCTGATTTTTCACTCGTCTCCGATGACGGCAAGGGCTACGTTTAGGTTTGCTCAGAAACAGCGAACCCGGAGGGTCCAGTTGCATGTGGGGCTGCGTAAAGGCTCCCCTGGGGAGTTCTCTTGTACCCAAAGCCTTCCTTTGGGGGCACTTTTGGATGGACGAAAAGGGCTCGCAACGCATTTCCTGGGGCCTGATTTTTCAGTCGTCTTCGATGCAGGCTAGGGCTATGTTTAGGGATGCTCGGAAACAGCGAACCTGGAGGGTCCAGTTGCATGTGGGGCTGCGTAAAGGCTCCCCTGGGGAGTTCACTTGTACCCAAAGCCTTCCTTTGGGGGCACATTTGGATGGTCCAAAGGGGCTCGGAACGCATTTCCTGGGGCCTGATTTTTCATTCGTCTTCGATGCCGTCTAGGGCTATGTTTAGGGATGCTCGGAAACAGCGAACCCGGAGGGTCCAGTTGCATGTGGGGCTGCGTAAAGGCTCCCCTGGGGAGTTCTCTTGTACCCAAAGCCTTCCTTTGGTGACACTTTTGGATGGGCGAAAAGGGCTCGGAACGCATTTCCTGGGGCCTGATTTTTCACTCGTCTCCGATGCCGGCTAGGGCTATGTTTAGAGATGCTCGGAAACATTGAACCCGGAGGGTCCAGTTGCATGTGGGGCTGCGTAAAGGCTCCCCTGGCGAATTCTCTTGTACCCAAAGTCTTCCTTTGGGGGCACTTTTGGATGGTCCGAAACGGTTCGCAACGCATTTCCTGGGGCCTGATTTTTCACTTGTCTCCGATGACGGCTAGGGCTACGTTTAAGTTTGCTCAGGAACAGCGAACCCCGAGGGTCCAGTTGCATGTGGGGCTGCGTAAAGTCTCCCCTGGGGAGTTCACTTGTACCCAAAGCCTTACTTTGGACCCACTTTTGGATGGGCGAAAAGTGCTCGGAACGCATTTCCTGGGGCCTGATTTTTCAGTCGTTTCGGATGACGACTAGGGCTACGTTTAGGTTTGCTCAGGAACAGCGAACCCGGAGGGTCCAGTTGCATGTGGGTCTGCGTAAAGGCTCCCCTGGGGAGTTCACTTGTACCCAAAGCCTTCCTTTGGTGACACTTTTGGATGGTCCAAAGGGGCTTGCAACGCGTTTTCTGGGGCCCGGGTTTTCAGTCTTCTCCCATGCTGGTTAGTGATATATTTAGGGTTGCTCGGAAAAATCGAACCTGAAGGGTCCAGTTGCATGTGGGGCTGCGTAAAGGCTCCCCTGGGGAGTTCACCTGTACCCAAAGCCTTCCTTTGGGGGCACTTTTGGATGGGAGAAAAGGCCTCGGAACGCATTTCCTGGGGCCTGATTTTTCACTCGTCTCCGATGACGGCTAGGGCTACGTTTAGGTTTGCTCAGGAACAGCAAACCCGGAGGGTCCAGTTGCATGTGGGGCTGCGTAAAGGCTCCCCTGGGGAGTTCACTTGTATCCAAAGCCTTCCTTTGGGGGCACTTTTGGATGGACGAAAAGGGCTCGCAACGCATTTCCTGGGGCCTGATTTTTCAGTCGTCTTCGATGCCGGCTAGGGCTATGTTTACGGATGCTCGGAAACAGCGAACCCGGAGGGTCCAATTGCATGTGGGGCTGCGTAAAGGATCCCCTGGGGAGTTCACTTGTACCCAAAGCCTTCCTTTGGGGGCACTTTTGGATGGACGAAAAGGGCTCGCAACGCATTTCCTGGGGCTTGATTTTTCACTCGTCTTCGATGCCGGCTAGGGCTATGTTTAGGGATGCTCGGAAACAGCGAACCCGGAGGGTCCAGTTGCATGTGGGGCTGCGTAAAGGCTCCCCTGGGGAGTTCACTTGTACCCAAAGCCTTCCTTTGGTGACACTTTTGGATGGTCCGAAGGGGCTCACAACGCATTTCCTGGGGCCTGATTTTTCATTCGTCTTCGATGCCGGTTAGGGCTATGTTTAGGGATGCTCGGAAACAGCGAACCAGGAGGGTCCAGTTGCATGTGGGGCTGCGTAAAGGCTCCCCTGGGGAGTTCACTTGTAACCAAAGCCTTCCTTTGGGGGAACTTTTGGATAGTCCAAAGGGGCTTGCAACGCATTTCCTGGGGCCTGATTTTTCAGTCGTCTCCGATGACGGCTAGGGCTACGTTTAGGTTTGCTCATGAACAGCGAATCCGGAGGGTCCAGTTGCATGTGGGGCTGCGTAAAGGCTCCCCTGGGGAGTTCACTTGTACCCAAAGCCTTCCTTTGGGGGCACTTTTGGATGGACGAAAAGGGCTTGCAACGCATTTCCTGGGGTCTGATTTTTCAGTCGACTTCGATGCCGGCTAGGGTTATGTTTAGGGATGCTCGGAAAAATCAAACCCGGAGGGTCCAGTTCCATGTGGGGCTGCGTAAAGGCTCCCTTGGGGAGTTCACTTGTACCCAAAGCCTTCCTTTGGGGGCACTTTTGGATGGGCGAAAAGGGCTCGTAACGCATTTCTTGGGGCCTGATTTTTCAGTCGTCATCGATGCCGGCTAGGGCTATGTTTAGGGATGCTCGGAAACAGCGAACCCGGAGGGTCCAGTTGCATGTGGGGCTGCGTAAAGGCTCCCCTGGGGAGTTCACTTGTACCCAAAGCCTTCCTTTGGTGACACTTTTGGATGGTCCAAAGGGGCTTGCAACGCGTTTTCTGGGGCCCGGGTTTTCAGTCTTCTCTCATGCCGGTTAGTGATATATTTAGGTTTGCTCGGAAAAATCGAACCCGGAGGGTCCAGTTGCATGTGGGGCTGCGTAAAGGCTCCCCTGGGGAGTTCACTTGTACCCAAAGCCTTCCTTTTGTGACACTTTTTGATGGTCCAAAGGGGCTCGCAACGCATTTCCTGGGGCCTGATTTTTCACTCGTCTCCGATGATGGCTAGGGATACGTTTAGGTTTGCTCATGAACAGCGTACCCGGAGGGTCCAGTTGCATGTGGGGCTGCGTAAAGTCTCCACTGGGGAGTTCACTTGTACCCAAAGCCTTCCTTTGGGGGCACTTTTGGATGGGCGAAAAGGGCTCGTAACGCATTTCCTGGGGCCTGATTTTTCAGTCGTCTCCGATGCCGGCTAGGGCTATGTTTAGGGATGCTCGGAAACAGCGAACCCGGAGGGTCCAGTTGCATGTGGGGCTGCGTTAAGGCTCCCCTGGGGAGATCACTTGTACCCAAAGCCTTCCTTTGCGGGCACTTTTGGATGGTCCAAAGGGGCTGGCAACGCTTTTCCTGGGGCCTGATTTTTCAGTCGTCTTCGATGCCATCTAGGGCTATGTTTAGGGATGCTCGGAAACAGCGAACCCGAAGGGTCCAGTTGCATGTGGGGCTGCGTAAAGGCTCCCCTGGGGAGTTCACCTGTACCCAAAGCCTTCCTTTGGGGGCACATTTGGACGGGCGAAAAGGGCTCGCAACGCATTTCCTGTGGCCTGATTTTTCACTCGTCTCCGAAGACGGGTAGGGCTACGTTTACGTTTGTTCAGGAACAGCGAACCCGGAGGGTCCAGTTGCATGTGGGGCTGCGTAAAGGCTCCCCTGGGGAGTTCTCTTGTACCTAAAGCCTTCCTTTGGTGACACTTTTGGATGGTCTAAAGGGGCTTGCAACGCGTTTTCTGGGGCCCGGGTTTTCAGTCTTCTCCCATGCTGGTTAGTGATATATTTAGGGTTGCTCGGAAAAATCGAACCCGGAGGGTCCAGTTGCATGTGGGGCTGCGTAAAGGCTCCCCTGGGGAGTTCACTTGTATCCAAAGCCTTCCTTTGGGGGCACTTCTGGATGGTCCAAAGGGGCTCGCAACGCATTTCCTGGGGCCTGATTTTTCACTCGTCTCCGATGACGGCCAGGGTTACGTTTAGGTTTGCTCAGGAACAGCGAACCCGGAGGGTCCAGTTGCATGTGGGGCTGCGTAAAGGCTCCCCTGGGGAGTTCACTTGTACCCAAAGCCTTCCTTTGGGGGCACTTTTGCATGGGCGAAAAGGGCTCGGAACGCATTTCCTGGGGCCTGATTTTTCACTCGTCTCCGATGCCGGCTAGGGCTATGTTTAGAGATGCTCGGAAACATTGAACCCGGAGGGGCCAGTTGCATGTGGGGCTGCGTAAAGGCTCCCCTGGCGAATTCTCTTGTACCCAAAGTCTTCCTTTGGGGGCACTTTTGGATGGTCCGAAACGGTTCGCAACGCATTTCCTGGGGCCTGATTTTTCACTTGTCTCCGATGACAGCTAGGGCTACGTTTAAGTTTGCTCAGGAACAGCGAACCCCGAGGGTCCAGTTGCATGTGGGGCTGCGTAAAGTCTCCCCTGGGGAGTTCACTTGTACCCAAAGCCTTACTTTGGACCCACTTTTGGATGGGCGAAAAGTGCTCGGAACGCATTTCCTGGGGCCTGAATTTTCAGTCGTTTCGGATGACGACTAGGGCTACGTTTAGGTTTGCTCAGGAACAGCGAACCCGGAGGGTCCAGTTGCATGTGGGGCTGCGTAAAGGCTCCCCTGGGGAGTTCACTTTTACCCAAAGCCTTCCTTTGCGGGCACTTTTGGATGGTCCAAAGGGGCTCGGAACGCATTTCCTGGGGCCTGATTTTTCATTCGTCTTCGATGCCGTCTAGGGCTATGTTTAGGGATGCTCGGAAACAGCGAACCCGGAGGGTCCAGTTGCATGTGGGGCTGCGTAAAGGCTCCCCTGGGGAGTTCTCTTGTACCCAAACCCTTCCTTTGGTGACACTTTTGGATGGTCCAAAGGGGCTTGCAACGCATTTCCTGGGGCTTGATTTTTCAGTCGTCTTCGATGCCGGCTAGGGCTATGTTTAGGGATGCTCGGAAACAGCGAACCCGGAGGGTCCAGTTGCATGTGGGGCTGCGTAAAGGCTCCCCTGGGGAGTTCACTTGTACCCAAAGCCTTCCTTTGGGGCACTTTTGGATGGACGAAATGGGCTCGCAACGCATTTCTTGGGGCCTGATTTTTCACTCGTCTCCGATGCCGGCTAGGGCTATGTTTAGGGATGCTCGGAAACATTGAACCCGGAGGGTCCAGTTGCATGTGGGGCTGCGTAAAGGCTCCCCTGGGGAGTTCACTTGTACCCAAAGCCTTCCTTTGGGGGCACATTTGGATGGGCGAAAAGGCCTCGGAACGCATTTCCTGGGGCCTGATTTTTCACTCGTCTCCGAAGACGGCTAAGGCTACGTTTAGGTTTGCTCAGGAACAGCAAACCCCGAGGGTCCAGTTGCATGTGGGGCTGCGTAAAGGCTCCCCTGGGGAGTTCACTTGTACCCAAAGCCTTCCTTTGCGGGCACTTTTGGATGGTCCAAAGGGGCTTTCAACGCATTTCCTGGGGCCTGATTTTTCAGTCGTCTCCGATGCCAGCTAGGGCTACGTTTAGGTTTTCTCAGGAACAGCGAACCCCGAGGGTCCAGTTGCATGTGGGGCTGCGTAAAGGCTCCCCTGGGGAGTTCACTTGTACCCAAAGCCTTCCTTTCGTGACACTTTTGGATGGTCCAAAGGGGCTTGCAACGCGTTTTCTGGGACCCGGGTTTTCAGTCTTCTCTCATGCCGGTTAGTGATATATTTTGGTTTGCTCGGAAAAATCGAACCCGGAGGGTCCAGTTGCATGTGGGGCTGCGTAAGGTCTCCCCTGGGGAGTTCACTTGTACCCAAAGCCTTCCTTTGCGGGCACTTTTGGATGGGCGAAAAGGGCTCGCAACGCATTTCCTGGGGCCTGATTTTTCACTTGTCTCCGATGCCGTCTAGGAATATGTTTAGGGATGCTCGGAAACAGCGAACCCGGAGGGTCCAGTTGCATGTGGGGCTGCGTATAGGCTCCCCTGGGGAGTTCTCTTGTACCCAAAGTCTTCCTTTGGGGGCACATTTGGATGGGCGAAAAGGGCTTGCAAGGCATTTCCTGGGGCCTGATTTTTCAGTCGTCTCCGATGCCGGCTAGGGCTACGTTTAGGGATGCTTGGAAACAGCGAACCCGGAGGGTCCAGTTGCATGTGGGGCTGCGTAAAGGCTCCCCTGGGGAGTTCACTTGTACCCAAAGTCTTCCTTTGGTGACACTTTTGGATGGTCCGAAACGGTTCGCAACGCATTTCCTGGGGCCTCATTTTTCACTTGTCTCCGATGACGGCTAGGGCTATGTTTAGGGTTGCTCGGAAACAGAGAACCCGGAGGGTCCAGTTGCATGTGGGGCTGCGTATAGGCTCCCCTGGGGAGTTCACTTGTACCCAAAGCCTTCCTTTGGTGAAACTTTTGGATGGTCCAAAGGGGCTTGCAACTCGTTTTCTGGGGCCCGGGTTTTCAGTCTTCTCACATGCCGGCTAGTAATATATTTAGGATTGCTCGGAAAAATCGAACCCGGAGGGTCCAGTTGCATGTGGGGCTGCGTAAAGGCTCCCCTGGGGAGTTCACTTGTACCCAAAGCCTTCCTTTGGGGGCACTTTTGGACGGGCGAAAAGGGCTCGGAACGCATTTTCTGGGGCCTGATTTTTCACTCGTCTCCGATGACGGCTAGGGCTATTTTTAGGGATGCTCGGAAACAGCGAACCCGGAGAGTCCAGTTGCATGTGGGGCTGCGTAAAGGCTCCCCTGGGGAGTTCACTTGTACCCAAAGCCTTCCTTTGGGGGTACATTTGGATGGGCGAAAAGGCCTCGGAACGCATTTCCTGGGGCCTGATTTTTCACTCGTCTCCGATGACGGCTAGGGCTACGTTTAGGTTTGCTCAGGAACAGCGAACCCGGATGGTCCAGTTGCATGTGGGGCTGCGTAAAGGCTCCCCTGGGGAGTTCACTTGTACCCAAAGCCTTCATTTGGTGACACTTTTGGATGGACCAAAGGGGCTTGCAACGCGTTTTCTGGGGCTCGGATTTTCAGTCTTCTCCCATGCCGGCTAGGGATATATTTAGGGTTGCTCGGAAAAATCGAACCTGAAGGGTCCAGTTGCATGTGGGGCTGCGTAAAGGCTCCCCTGGGGAGTTCTCTTGTACCCAAAGCCTTTTTTTGGGAGCACTTTTGGATTGGCGAAAAGTGCTCGCAACGCATTTCCTGGGGCCTGATTTTTCAGTCGTCTTCGATGCCGGCTAGGGCTATGTTTAGGGATCCTCAGAAACAGCGAACCCGGAGGGTCCAGTTGCATGTGGGGCTGCGTAAAGGCTCCCCTGGGGAGTTCACTTGTACCCAAAGCCTTCCTTTGGGGGCACTTTTGGATGGACGAAAAGGGCTCGCAACGCATTTCCTGGGGCCTGATTTTTCAGTCGTCTTCGATGCCGCCTAGGGCTATGTTTAGGGATGCTCGGAAACAGCGAACCCGGAGGGTCCAGTTGCATGTGGGGCTGCGCAAAGGCTCCCCTGGGGAGTTCACTTGTACCCAAAGCCTTCCTTTGGGGGTACATTTGGATGGGCGAAAAGGGCTAGGAACGCATTTCCTGGGGCCTGATTTTTCACTCGTCTCCGATGACGGCTAGGGCTACGTTTAGGTTTGCTCAGGAACAGCAAACCCCGAGGGTCCAGTTGCATGTGGGGCTGCGTAAAGGCTCCCCTGGGGAGGTCACTTGTACCCAAAGCCTTCCTTTGCGGGCACTTTTGGATGGACGAAAAGGGCTCGCAACGCATTTCCTGGGGCCTGATTTTTCAGTCGTCTTCGATGCCGGCTAGGGCTATGTTTAGGGATGCTCGGAAACAGCGAACCCGGAGGGTCCAGTTGCATGTGGGGCTGCGTAAAGGCTCCCCTGGGGAGTTCACTTGTACCCAAAGCCTTCCTTTGGGGGCACTTTTGGATGGGCGAAAAGGGCTCGGAACACATTTCCTGGGGCCTGATTTTTCAGTCGTCATCGATGCCGGCTAGGGCTATGTTTAGGGATGCTCGGAAACAGCGAACCCGAAGGGTCCAGTTGCATGTGGGGCTGCGCAAAGGCTCCCCTGGGGAGTTCACTTGTACCCAAAGCCTTCCTTTGGGGGCACATTTGGATGGGCGAAAAGGCCTCGGAACGCATTTCCTGGGGCCTGATTTTTCACTCGTCTCCGATGACGGCTAGGGCTACGTTTAGGTTTGCTCAGGAACAGCAAACCCCGAGGGTCCAGTTGCATGTGGGGCTGCGTAAAGGCTCCCCTGGGGAGTTCACTTGTACCCAAAGCCTTCCTTTGCGGGCACTTTTGGATGGTCCAAAGGGGCTCGCAACGCATTTCCTGGGGCCTGATTTTTCAGTCGTCTCCCATGACGGCTAGGGCTACTTTTAGGTTTGCTCATGAACAGTGAACCCGGAGGGTCCAGTTGCATGTGGGGCTGCGTAAAGGCTCCCCTGGGGAGTTCTCTTGTACCCAAAGCCTTCCTTTGGGGCACTTTTGAATGGGCGAAAAGGGCTCGCAACACATTTCCTGGGGCTTGATTTTTCATTCGTCTTCGATGTCGTCTAGGGCTATGTTTAGGGATGCTCGGAAACAGCGAACCCGGAGGGTCCAGTTGCATGTGGGGCTGCGTATAGGCTCCCCTGGGGAGTTCACTTGTACCCAAAGCCTTCCTTTGGTGAAACTTTTGGATGGTCCAAAGGGGCTTGCAACGCGTTTTCTGGGGTCCGGGTTTTCAGTCTTCTCCCATGCCGGCTAGTGATATATTTAGGGTTGCTCGGAAAAATCGAACCCGGAGGGTCCAGTTGCATGTGGGGCTGCGTAAAGGCTCCCCTGGGGAGTTCACTTGTACCCAAAGCCTTCCTTTGGGGGCACTTTTGGACGGGCGAAAAGGGCTCGGAACGCATTTTCTGGGGCCTGATTTTTCACTCGTCTCCGATGACGGCTAGGGCTATGTTTAGGGATGCTCGGAAACAGCGAACCCGGAGAGTCCAGTTGCATGTGGGGCTGCGTATAGGCTCCCCTGGGGAGTTCACTTGTACCCAAAGCCTTCCTTTGGGGGCACATTTGGATGAGCGAAAAGGCCTCGGAACGCATTTCGTGGGGCCTGATTTTTCAGTCGTCTTTGATGCCG